>NC_092198.1:18240000-18287500 GCF_043641665.1 Enoplosus armatus | reverse complement strand
AATCAGAGAGGGAGTCTGCAGAGCTCCTCTCAGATATTAGCATTTAATGAAATGCACATTTTTTTCATTTAGCTTGAAACGCTTCCAAATCTGGGGGAAATACAGGGATGACCCATGTTTTGATATGCTCTTTATTAGTTTGTTTTCTTTTCATTCATTCTCTGTTCTCCACTTAAGGTTTCAATCGGTCCACTTTGAGCCCTGCGTGCCAAGCGGCTGTGAGGACAGACTGTGTGCTCTCAGTGTGTGAATTTGTGTTAGCTGGTCTCTGTTAGAGCTTCAACACAATCAGTGGAGTGCTGCATCACCTGTGACATCATTCCTAGTGGGTCTCCTACAATTTTAGGAAATGAGGGTCTGTAAAAGTGCAAATATCTGCTATGTGGAAAACAAAATACGTAAACAGGCACTTTAGCTTAACCCCAATCTCAACCAAACTTGTTTTACTAGTTTAAAGTTGATCTTTTGGGTATCAAACCTTGAGTTCCTGTTGGCTTGACAGGTGGTTACAAAAAAGCCTGTAGTTCCCTTCTGCATGAAGAACTGCGGCTTGAATGTCAGTAACCATGGATTCACAAAAAAGGGAAAAAAGTCCATAAAAACTTCTTAAACTACTCCTACATATACACTGACAGATAAATTGTGTGACAGTAAATGTTTGGATGACTAAAGAATGACCTTTCTATCTACAGGTTGGTGACGCCTGCTCTGAAGGGTGACATGTCCCGTTTGACTGACAGCAAAACAAAGTCAGTTTCCTTAATTTATCATTTGGTGTGAAAATCTAACAGCGGCCGCCCTCTGACATCCACTACCTCACTGGCAACCAGTACGACTATATTACCAACTATCATCATGTTTTCCGTCCAGTTATTCACAGACCAAGTGAATCAAAGCATTGCAGATATATAATGAAAGTCTGTACGAATGCATGTTTGAGTGCGTTATTTGGATCATTTTGAATCTGAAAATCTGTCACAAATCCAGGCTTTCCTCAGCAAACGTACCCAGGTAACTTAGTAAACCTTAATCCCGGAACAGGAAGGTGAGACACATTAGAAAAGAAATAAACCTGGAGTATTCAGTCGCACTGTGAAGGTGACGAGCTGATAAAGGTCTTGTCATTTTTGTGACTTCATTCTTTTTATTCCCTCACTTCTCCCATGTCTGTTTGTCTTTCAACGCCTGCACGTCGCCCCTAATAACAAGAAACCAGCTTCAAGATAATGAACAATCCTTCTAATGATCAGGAGTCTCGTTTCGTCGCCATGAATAGAAAAAAAAAAAGAGGACGTTTAATGTATTAGCAGCTGGCAGCAAGGCTGAAAGTTTCCTCCAACATTTCCTATTTTAACTTTGTTGCAACTTGCACACACACACACACACACACACACACAAACACAGAGGGAGGTCCACTGCGTGTGTGTGTGCTTGGCCGCGGGCCCACATGGTGTTAATTGGATAATGAGGTACAATGACAAATCCCTGTTGCTGCGACAATAAGGTGCTGCTGTCCAGGTTTAATATCACAGGCCCTGGTGTAATGCTGTTTGGACACACACACACACACACACACACACACACACACACACACACACAC
Organism: Enoplosus armatus; assembly: GCF_043641665.1. Taxonomy (NCBI): domain Eukaryota; kingdom Metazoa; phylum Chordata; class Actinopteri; order Centrarchiformes; family Enoplosidae; genus Enoplosus; species Enoplosus armatus. Next base: position 18,285,900 of record NC_092198.1, on the reverse strand, counting down.
ACACACAGCTCAGGTGTCTGTCTCTCCACTTTGGAATCTAATCTGGCTCTTCCTCCTAGCAGCCAATGGGAGTCAGCCATTGCTGCCCCAACAACCAATCAATTATCTCTAATTCTGGAAAGGCTCTCCTCTCCTCCTTGTTTCCTTTTCTTTTCATTCTCCTCATTTCTTCCTATGTTTTCTCTTTTCTTCACTTCTTCTTTCATTTCCTTTCCTTGTCTCGCCTCGTCTCCTCTCCTCATATCAATACTCCTTTCCTTTCCTTGTTTCTAACTTCCTTATCTCTTCTCCTTTCCTTGTCTTCTTTCTTTTCATTCCATTTTCCTCTTTCCCCCTCTCCTTAATTCTCCTGTCCCTGTTCTCCTTGTTTCCTTTTTTATCATTTCTCTTTTCCTCTCTTCTCTTGTTCCTCCTCATTCCTGTCCTCTCCTCTTTTCATTTCATTTGTTTTCCTCATTCCTCTTTCCTCTCCTAGTCTCCTTTCCTTCTAATGTACTCTCCATCTCCTATCCCTGTTTCCTTCCCTTCCCTTTCCTCATTCTTATTCTCCTTTCCTTGTTTCTCTTTCTCCTAATTCCTCTTTTCCATTCCTTGTTCTCTTTCCTTTCGGTTTCCTCTTCTTCCCTCCACTTGTTTCACCTCTCCCCATTATTCTTCCCTCCTCATTTCCTTTCCTTGTTATCCTCTCTCCCCGTCCACTCCTCATTCCTCTCCTTGTCTCCTTTCCCATCCTCTCCTCTTCTTTCCTCTCTCCTCTTCTCACTCATCCCTACTTCCTCTCTTCTCCTCCTCTCCTCTCTCTTGCTGAGCCATAACTGGGGGGATGATGGGCCATAATTCACCGGGATCCGGGCCGCCCCAGACGTGCTCACATTAATTGGATGTCCATATTAAATGGAAAATGAGAGCGGCGCGGAGGGAAAAAGTGAATGACTGACTCTCTTGGCTGCTATTGACCTATGAGGAAGAGATGCTGCCCTTTTCCCCAGCGCTCTCCCTCGCCCAGTTTTCTCTGCTCCCGTCAGCGTGATGGATCTCAAAGCATTCATTTTCTGACCCCTCACCTGGAAGCAGATTAAGCGCTCTGATTCAATAGGGCCGTTAATGGGGGCGCCAAAAGTTTATGAGGATTTCTGGAAAAGGCCAGGGAAATTAGATTGTAAGCTAACAGATTTATTGCTCTGTTTCAACACATTGTAAAAAGATTATAGGACCTCGAGGCAGGTTGGAGGGGCCGAGGGGCCGCGACGTGTCTCTCTGTGTGAAGGAGAGGCTTAGGAGAGAGAGAGAGAGAGAGAGAGAGAGGGAGGCAGAGTCCTGCTCTCACATTTACCAGCTATTCTACACTGACAGGGCAAAGACAAGCATGTCAGTCAGCAGAGGATAAGCTCACGCCTGGCCGTAACCTGAAGGACGGATGTTTAGACAGCATGCAGAGCGCTGCTCTGTCGGGATCCTGCTGGAGGTGATGTGACGTGAAGTGATGCTGTTTTGCCTGCAACTCTGTTCTCGTCTGTCCCCTCTTATTTTTTCAACCCTTTCCACCAGTTTGTTTTTTATTTTATTTTTTATATCATTGTGTTCCTGTTTTGTGTCACCAGTGATGTAGCAGCTCTTTAAACAGCAGGTGATCGTCCAAAGGCAGGTGTGGCCAACCAGTCAGACAAATAGGAAAAATGTCATCACGCACAGATACCCACAAACAAAGACACCAAACTCAAGTAAAATGCAATAACAGCACATCATTTCAGCTACTTTTCGGCGAGACATCTTGTACCTGTTCACCGCTAGTTGATATGATGCAATGCTTCTGACTACCTGATGCATTTTCTGGACTGCTTTTCAAACTGATATCTCTGATATCCTGTTTAGCTCCAGCTTCAAAGCGAAGCTCAGTCCCTTTTGGCGAAACTCCGGGCCCACGTTAGCACGGAGTGAAATGAAATGGCGCTTGGGGATTGGAGGCCTTGAAATGCGACAGTGGAGTCTGGCACATCGGGCGGAAGTGTTAAACTTAGGCTCACATTATGTTAACAGAAGTCCTCCAACAAAATGCTCTGTGCTCATCCTCCTTGTGCTGAGCTTGGCCCTGTGATGACGTGAAGTACTTCCAGACCATGGATGTATGAAGAGAAGTTACTCACTGGACATATGCCGAAAAGTTTCTCAGGCTTCCTCACCTGGTGACTTCCTGTTGGCTCCCTGCACACCCTGCTCTCATATTATTATTTTTTTTATCTATATATGATGTAAATAAAAGATTTGATTCAAAAATGGATAAAGACATCAGGATGTGAATAGAAGAGTCACATATGAGCAGGCAAAGAACTGCAGGTTGACACCCCCCACCCCCCACCCCCCATCCTAAGACATCACTACCAACAATATACAGTAAATAAAGTAATAAAACCAAACCAGCTGAAATGACAAAATGAGATGTGCAACAAATCCATAGCTGCTACCTAAATGTTGTCACTGGTCAAATACTTGTTTTGTGTAATTGTATTATATTCAGTATATATATATATATATATATATATATATCCATCTACCTACATCAAACTGACTGTAATTACTAGTATGACGCATGCATTCACCTCACTAACTCCAGGTGGATTCCTTCTCCGCTGCACTTTGCCGTGTGTCATGTTGGCCTATGCTCAAGCCAAAGATTAGCTCTTCTTCTGCTGAATACGTGACACACTTCATGTGAAGGTGCTCTATATATTCAAAAACATTTTTAGAGTAAAGGCACAAATTGGATAATTCCCGACACACACAGCACTTTCCTTTCTCTGATGTGACATGCTGGACTGTTTCTGGACCATTTTTAGCATAAAAGTACAGCGTAGCCGCTGGGTGGGCATTGCTTGTATCACCGTGTTTCAGCACCAGTACAGAACCAGTTTAAAGGACCACCCTTTATACAGACACACCCTCCTGGCAAACTGGTAATTTGAGTGGACTAAACCACCAGTGGGGGAGCTCACTTTATACAGACAGAGAAACGAGACAATTTTGGCAAAATAAATATGAATGTAATTTAAATGATTTGACCTCGAATCACCAACTAATTACAGAACCAAACATTGATGTAACCGCCGACTTCAGGAAAACAAGTTTCTTCTGAAACATACTTTACATTCTCCCCCAGTTGCTCTTCAAACATGGTGGAACCAGGAAGTATATATAAGACATGGCATCCACTGCAGACCCTTTTGTCTGACCACTAGCAGGCGAGTAACAAGGTGAGGCAACTCTGATAGCACTGCTTAGCATAGCAACAATAAAATCAATGAATGCAGGTTTAACGCTGGTTACCACCCTGCAATAAATGGACAGAAGTGTTAGCATGCCTGCTTGTGATACTGGCCCAACTGCTCATTCATGTTGCACGTTTCTCTATGTAAGACTCTTATTTCATGGCTGCAAACATCCTGACAAATCTTTCTATGTTGCACAAGCATTAAAAATAACACCACGAGATGGATGAGAATCTCTGTTTGCAACTGAAGCGTCAGCTAAAAGCCTGCAAAGTTCCTCTGTTTGCTTACACGTCCTAAATTCTCATCCAACATTCAGTTCCCAAAAAAAAAAAAAAGGGCCTCTGCTGGAGACGGGGCCTGCTGAGGATCCGCTTTTTTTTTTCTTTTTTTTTTTTTACGAGGTCAGTAATGATGAGCTGAGATGCCGACACACACTCCCCGCGTGTTTGGTAATCGACTCAGGAGTAATGTAAAATGCTGTCGTGTGTGTTGGTTTGGCTGTCGGTGGGGGAACTATACATGCGTGGCTCAGAGTTAAGATGAACCCACCAGGGCTGAACCGTCTCTGTGGGCTGAGCCGCAGAGTTTGGGTTTAACCCTCTGATGTCTGCTGTTCGGTTGCACACCAGCGCCTCGGGATCTCTTTCTGTAGTAAATTAATTTACATTTGGAGGATTTTCTAAAGATGCTGGCTTCCTGTGGAGCCAGGGAGATCAAAGTGTCTCATTCTGTGTGTTTGATGATGTTTGATGTTTGCTTTGAGTGTGAATGTTGCTGACTTTTTGCTGTCTTTTTCTCGGCGCAGCGGGAGGTGCTCTTTCCTGCCTTTTACTTTCTGCCCTTCCTCGCCCAAATTCGGTAAGTTGCATTTTGCTTTTTTTCCGGCTCTGATTCAGATTCCCTTTGCTGACATATTCTTAATCACCTCATGATATCTACCCGCCAAGCATTTGATGGGATGATGTGGGAGAAAGAGGCCAAGTTCAATTCGAGCCCAAAGTAGCAGAAAATCTTTGAACTTTAGTATCACGGATCGGTAAGAAACTTCCGAGATATTTAGGTTCTGACTATTATTGGTTATCCTGGTAATCGGACCCGAATTGTCTGTTTAGTTTTCACTACATTATTGAGTCCTTTTTGTTTTTGTGACTGTATCATTGCATCAACATCATTTTCAGTTGATACAGAAGCTGCTGCGACGGTTGCTAACGGCAGTTTACTTGGTGTTTCTCACACTGATCGAAGAAATGTTTTAAATGTAATTTTTCCAGCTGTAGCTCATCTCTCCATGCTTGTTCCCGTGCTGCCGGTTCTTCTGGCACAGGTAGGTGACGTCCTCCATCTCAATCTTGTCTACAGATCTCTGGTTATTTCTCTGAATGGGGAAACGGCCATCAGTGAGAACACCAGACCTATTCGAATAGTTGGCGTTTCAGGCCACATGCAGGTAGCAGATTCGCTTTCATTTGAACCCCCATCAGTCCCTCCATAATGTTGGCGTTCCACACTGTTTTAGTGAAGCTTATGTCAGTCAACATATCAATAGCCCTGTCCCTCACGAGGAAGCCTTGCTTGATTTGTGCTGTGTTGTGACCCTTCCTTGCCTTTTGGCAGTCCATGCGACATGTACGTGTCAAGAAGCTGTGAAAAGTTCACCTTATGTTATTTATTGGTTATGATGCTTTTGTGTGTGAATTATTCCGTATTCCAGGTGTTGACCCTTGACCCCAAGTAACACACGGATTAGTGACATGGTCGTACAAAAGACACTATGTGTAAAGGTTTGTTGTTGCAGTTGTGTGCACATCCTGTCCTATATTTAGTCCAGGTGCAGGATAATAGGTTCAACGAAGAAACAATTGAGTATCCACACACTTCTCTGTTGGGATTTGCCTCCTTTTATCTTTGTTTGTGGTCAGGTTGGTCTATTGAATATTGTACGGTGTTATGCTGTATAGATATTCAGACAGTTTCTTATTTTTGTGGTTTCTAGAACTTCTTTTTGTTTAGACTTATTGATATTTTGTGTGTATGTTTTGTTTGTTTGTGTCTATACACTGTCCTTTGTCATTTTTTCAGCTCTATATAGTTTTGGGGGCTTTAATCCAATGAGCCGATACACTCCACTACATTTTCAAACAGCCCTGGTTATCCGAAAGAATGTGCCACAAACATATTGTAGGGATTGCCAAGGTTGGTACGGGCTCTCATATCAACATAAAATCAATGGTAAAATATCACTGCTCACTGGAAATTGCACAAAAATAAAGCATAATGAAAAGTTCAGTGTCCTGCAGGAGGAGGCTACAGTGAAGGCTGCAACTGTTGTGCGTAAAATTAACACTTTTCACTGAGCAGCTGTGATATGTTGACGGATCCCTACGCCCACTCTTTTATATATGTGTGTGTGTGTGTGTGTGTGTGTGTGTGTGTGTGTGTGTGTGTGTGGACACAGCTAGTGCTTCCTCATTTGGTTGAAAGTCCCCAGGGCGCACACGAAGCAGAACCTCCTGACCTTTAACCTCCTCATCGTCTCTCCCTCACAGGTAATAATCCCCGACCATTTCACTCATTTGAAGAGGCTAATCAGTTTAAATGCTTTGATACAGACAATAATTTGGGGCAACTTGTGTGTGTGTGTGTGTGTGTGTGTGTGTGTGTGTGTGTGTGTGTGTGTGTGTGAATGTAAGCTCAGTGTGCCAATAATTTCATTTCTCAATCTTTTGTTGTTGTTGTTTTTTTCCCTGCAGTTGTATCCACATGGATTTTAGCCCACTTTTGTTGCTACATTAACTGATTTGGCAAAATATCGAAGTAAACGCTTTCAAAATGTTTTAGTAGCATGTAAATGTCATTTTTTTAGGAGACTGGCTTGTTAGTGATTATTATTTCTGCTACAGAGTGCAGAGATGTGTTTTTGACAGTGTAAGTGTATAAAGCTGTATTGATTACTGTGCAAACAAAACATTTGCTGCTCTAAACACTCGGCATCTGGTAAGTCTTAAGACACAATTGCTCCAAGACAAGGCGAGATTTACATTTATAGTTTGTAATGAACTGGAGAGGAACTGGGCACAGTACGTTATAGCTTTTAACAGGCTGTCTGTTCTCTATGTTTATATCATGCATATTTAGTCCAGTCAAATTTCCCATACGTCAAATGATGAAATATAAAGGTTCATTTTGAATGTGCTTCCATAAGCAACGCGGCAATACACCGATGCAAAGACGGTCATTTATTTATATAAGAATGTGGCTCATCTCCTTGATCTGAACAATGTCCACGTTCCTTCGCCGGCTCACGCTGGCTTCATTTGCATTTTCAGGGGACTGAAGACCTTTTTTTTTTTTTTTTTTGTCTTCTCGCTTTTCTTCACAATCCTTCGTCTCAGAGTTTGACAGGAAGACTGACGGCGTGCGGCAGCTGCCGCCGACACGTGTTTAACGCACACCTTGAGGCTTGTAGACGTGTGACGTCAGCTCCGTGGACGTCGGTCCTGTTGGTTTAGCCTCATTATCCCACATCCAACGTGTTTCCAGTCAGGCGAGTGTTGGCCTGTGTTTACTCCTCTGCAGCATCTGAACTGTGATATTCAGCTGACCTCAAAACTAACAATCGCCCATTCTGTCTTTCTCCTTTTCTCTCCCTCCTGCACCCGTCTCACCCCCTGCCCCCCCCCTTCTACCTGGGGCAAAGTCTTATGTAAAACACATTTATTTTTAATAGATTTTTTAATGAATTTTTTAGCTGCCTATTAATAATGCCATTAGTGGTGGCAGAGCGGCGTCAGACAGCAGCCCGGCCTGCTAATCCTGCCCCCCAGCCCTGGCAAATGCAACTAATCCAGGCCCCTGCTTTGGCTCCGAGTAGGCCTCACACACACACACACACACACACACACACACGAACACACAGAAGTATGTGCAAACACGTACTGTATGTAAAACACACTGCCACACACACATGAGAGTGTTGGTTAATCCTCATGGTGTGTGTATGTGTTCAAACAGTCGCTCTGCTTCACCATTATTTCTTTCTCACTGTCTTTTCACACGCCCCCCCCCCCCCCCCTTCACTCGCTCACCAGCCCTCCTCCTCCTTTTAATCTCTCTGTCGCTCCTTCTCTCCTCCCTCATTCATGTCTTCCCTTTGCCTCCCACCTTATTTCTCCCCCTTTCAAGCGCTCCCCTCCCCTTCCATCTTGACCTCCTCCCTCATTTTTTTTTTTCTCTTCGTCTTCGCCTCCCTCCTCAACAGCCTTTCTTCTTCTTCTCCCCTGGGCACCCAGCAGGCCTGGCCTTGGTGCTTGGCTCCTCACGGAGGCTCCTTACCTGGGGGCCCTGAGTGTGCGCACACATAAACACACACCCACACACACACACACACACACATCTGTGGATGCTACAAAAAGTCAGTGCAGAGCAGAGAAATAGTGAGCCGCTTAAAGCCTTAATAGAATTTGAGCCTAGCTCAGAGAGCGCTGGAGAAAAGGTGTTAATTACTGCTGGTTTTAATGCTAATTAAATGTTTCAATTAATGGCGTGTTTGTTGCCAAAATGTGTGTCAGTAATTGACAAACGGCAATAAGGTGTTTGAAGGCATTAAAAAAAAAAGAGACAAAGAGAGAAAGAGAGAGTGCTCTACCTCCTAGATGTGCCAGAGCCTGGAGCAGTGCAGCATGGGAAATTTCATTCATGAGGTGGAGAAGAAAAAAAAGAAGAAGAGCTGGAACAGATTCAGTACAACTGTTTTCCATAAAAGCATTCATGGCGTGTAGTGTTTTCTGTCCGGACTGCGCTGCTGGACTGTTGGTGCATACGGTGTACTGGACTGAGGCAACGCTGGATCTTTGACAGGAGGACGATTTAAACAGGCAGAGAGCACACTGGTTTGTTTTCTATCGTCAAAGAGCAACTTTCACATTTGTAGAGAGATAAAAAAAAGAAGAAAAAAAAAGCCAAACCTCATCACTAAATTTGAGAAAAGAAAGGTTTTTCAGTTTTTACTGAAACGTGTTTGAGCTGGATTGTTGTATCATTGATTACTGAACACAATAAAATAACAAACAAAGAGAAAATAATGAGCTCCAGAGACGTTATACACTCGTGAAAGGTAGCCACTATGATATTTTTCATTGTATTATCCTTGAATGAACCATAGAAATATATATATATATATATATATTTAAACTCAGTAGTGGATGCTGATACCACTGATAGTGATGATAGTGATAGTGATGTGACCTGAGCTGCATTAATAGAAGACTCACTGCTGTTCAGATGGACAGATGAGAGGAAAAAGGAGAAAAGTTTCCTCCACAAGTCAGAGGGGTGACTTGCTTCTTTGAAGCGTCTTTTCTTCAATACTCCGATCCTTTAAAGACAGTCACTTTCCTCCAGATTATGTTGTAATCTGTGAAGAAAAGTCTGGGATGTGCTGCAAACAAACAGACAAACTAGCTAACTAACACACAGGACCAGGGACAGAACATCCTCTTTAAGGTAGAAACGGTCCATGAGCACAGATTTTCTCTGCCGTTGAACCGGCAGGTGAGTCACTTGTCTTGTAAAGCTAAATGTAATAATAAATGAATAATACTGGGTTTCCATGGAGTGTTTTAGAGCCCCGTGATGCTCTTAATGCTGTCTCGGAGGCTTTTCCGCGGCGTGAGTTCTGGCTTGACAAGTCAAAATTGACGGGAGCCCACATCAGCTATTGGCCACGGCTGTCTGAAGTAATTGGAATCCATGTTGACTTTAAAAACAAACAGCTGAACTTTTCTCACAAAGACATGACTTCAGCTCTCTGTCACCACCGAACACAGAGAGATGTACTGCTATTAAAGACGTGCACAGTTTCTTTTCTTTTTGTCAGCGTGGGACAGGCTGGTGTTCATCTTCATGTTGTCAGTGTGTGGAGACTACAGGTGTGTGTGTGTGAGTGTGTGTGTGTGTGTGCGCGCTGCCCTAGGTGATACACTGCAGACACAGACGGTCCATCATGCTGAATTATAACCTCACTGAGGAGCCAGCGTCACACTCACAACTGCTTTGTGTTCACTTTACACACTCCCCGTGTGTAAGTGTGTGGATGTTTGTGCTTGTGCATACTCTTCTGGACATATACATATATGTGTGTGTGTGTGTGTGTGTGTGTGTGTGTGTGTGTGTGTGTGTGTGTGTGTGTGTGTGTGTGTGTGCGTGCGTGCGTGCGCGAGAGTCACACTTGCTGCACTCTGATTTGAATTCCATCTGACTTGCTATGCAAATCAAAAGACTCTAGGTGGGGTAGTGCTAACCGCCCGGTGGCTCTTTGGGCAGTGAGTGTGTATTGCGTCTGTATGTGTGTGTACAAGTTTTTGCACTGTGTGTGTGTGTGTGTGTGTGTGTGTGTGTGTGTGTGTGTGTGTGTGAGTGTCCTAAGGCTTTTGGGATAAGGATGTGAAATTCCAGATCAGCGTTTCGGTGCTGAAGCCCGTGGGCTCCTGTCAATCCTGCTGACACACACACACACACACACACACACACACACACCCTCTCTCTCTCTCTCTCTCTTTGAATTTCTGGCTCAGATTAGCATAATTAAGTCATTTGTTGTGGTTGGGGCTGATAAAATCATTGAATTATTCAATACCAACAATATCGCAGGATAGATATATCTGTGTGTGCGTTTGAGTGTAAGTGTTTGTTTGCGTTTGTGTGTGTGTGCAGGTGTCACTGCGCACCCCCAACACCTCCTCTCCATCACCCACAATGCACTGCGCTTCTGGCAATGATCCGGCGGGCCTAATCAATTGCTCCTCCACCCAGCATCACAACAATCCATCACAAACGCACACATCCTCCACACACACCCATTAATTTGTTTCCATGGCGGCAAACGTTGCAGATGCTGTAACGCCGTCGATCACACGCAGACGCTTTCAAGACTTCTAACATGTCGAGTTCTTATGTTTGGATCGTATTTGTTTCCACGTCTGTGCTCACTGCGCCTCTGCTGTATTTGAAAACAAAGAAATGAGCATTGCTTTGTGTTGCTGCAATGAATTAGCGTCAGCATCTTCTGCATGTCTGAAAGCAGCCAGAAAGTTCTTTTGCTGAACACTGACAGCAAAACAAAATGGATTGTGGGGAAGACGGAGGAGGAGGAGGAGGAGGAGGAGGAGGAGGAGGGTGGTAAAAGTACTTTGAAGTACAGCAGTTGTGTGCCAAGGACAATAGGAAGAGTTTGATGAGAGCGGAGAAATGCTGTAATTGTGGGGGTGCGGGGTGTTACAGTGAAAATGAAACGTTGTTCGTGGAGTGAAACTACGACTGGGTGCAGAGGAGGTGTGGGCTTTGTGTACACGTCGTTTGGGAACAGTGAATGAGATTGAACTGTGCAGTGTTTTTATTTTATTTTCATCATCTTCTCCTTTCATTCGTCAGGTTTGGGTGATGAGTGTGCTGCTGATTTTAAGTTGATCTCCGCGGCTCAATGTTGAGGTTGACTCCAGGTTTGTGATTCAGACTATTCGAACACAATCCACCCTTTTGACCCTCAATGTTTTTACTTTTGCCAGGCTGAGATCCCGGGTTTCTCAGCAAACACACTTTGGAGTTCAGGAGTTCTTCTGGATGGATGATTATGAGAAACTTGAGCTGTGTTTTAGGAGGGGAACATTTTCCTTGCAGTGCCTGGGGCGGGAGGCGAAGTTCTTTGTTTGAAATGTGGTTATGTTCTGACAAATGTATCACCATTGCAACAGTCTTTTATGTAAATACACCTATTTGCTGTGAGTTTAGATCAGGGATTAGGTGGAGCTTGACTAAGACTAAACGTCAGCATATCTCAGTCTCTGTTGCTTCAAATGTGACCATTCTTTTTTATTTTTTTTATTTTGTCGCTTGTCAGTCCCCCAGCATTATAGAAGTACCCCTTTTAATATTGTCAGCCTCTACAGTCAGCCTCTACTGACTTCTGCAATGCAATCTTACATGTCTGAGTCAGATTTGGTGGGAAATCTGATCAAAAACAGCGCATTTTTAGGATGTTTGCTAACATAAACGTGTTTTAACGTAATATTTTCTACACACGGCACCTTTGCGGTTTACATATTTCCGTTGGTTTTGGTGTTCCCGATCCCGGCTGCTTGCTCGGAGCTGAGCTGAGATTGAGCACTCTGGCGGAGAGGTAAATAAGGAGGGTGATTAAGGGGAATGGAGCGCGAGCCCTCGTTGTGTTTGCGTCTTCTTTCTTTCTAATCAACATTAGTTCGGAGTCATTATTCCTCTGAAGCAATTGGAGCCTCCGCACACTCATAAACCTCGTCCATTACTCTCTGCCGCCAAGCAGGAGGGAAGAGACCAGAGGAGGGGATGGAGAGAGGAAGAGGGGGAGCGGGGGGGGGGGTGTCATGTTTCAATTGACGTGTTTTATAAACACGGAAAATAATAGAGACATTGATGGAGCAAAGGGTCCGTTTATGTTACTATAGATGTTTCTATGCAACTCTCAGGAACGTTGTCAACAGGTATGAAAAGCTGTGACAATAATTTGGACTTCTTCTGTAACATGGAAAAAAAACGGTAGGACTGTTGACGCTGATGCTGATCACATTTCATTCCTCCAAAGTCCTCCATGGCCTCTGTGGCTTGAAGCTGCACTAATCAATATTTTCATATTATTATGGATCAAACGAGTACATGCAATGTGAGAGAAGTCGCCCGCAGTGGCAAACCTGAGCGCAATTATCGCCGACTCTGCAGTTCCTCCATGAGTGTCTGTCAGATCATTGTTTTGGCCGATTTGATCTACGTCATTTCCAATACGTAATGGTCAGTTATTTTCAGCGAGAAAGCTCTGATAAAGCTGCTGTACACTACCTGCTTGGCAGTAAACAGCAGGCAGACAAAGTGGAGCACGTAAGAGCCAGATGTTTCCCTCAAGAGTTGGTGGAGAACAAAAACAGAGCGAAAAGAGACTTAAAACTGTCAAGGGTCCGAAAACATGACTCCAAATGAATGACAATGTTCGTCTGCTGGATGTGTAAATACGCACCTGTGTGCTAACACGTTAGCCATTTTAACTTTATAAGGTAATGCGTCAGTGTTGTGTTTACAGCTTGTTAGCTGTAAGCTCCAAAAAGTCAGATGATGCAGGTTTAAGATTTGGTCGGGTTTAGGCACAAAGGTTGCTGGGTTAAGGGGTTAGGGAAAGGTTGCGGTCGGGGTTAAAAGAAACCAATGTAGGAAACAAACAGCAGGGTCAAAATCACACTCTTTGCACATCTGTCCATTTATCTTAACTTAGCTGTAGCATCACGCTACTTGTGCCTTTGCTCCGGAAAGAAGAGTAATCATTTGCAGGGGACTTCGAATGTAAACAGGTCAATTTAAGCACATGACACACACGACCGATGACATTGTCTCTTTTTGTGAAAGCTGTCTCCTTTTTGTTGTAAAACGATCTAACCTGAGCTGTCCTCGTAAACACAAAGATTTCTAATATGAGAAGTCCAGCGATGAACACATCAAGGCAGAGATGCTCTGACAGTCTGAAGAGGTGAAGTCAGAAGTTTACGCTCCCCCGGAGCTGTGTTTGATCCTGTGAGAGGAAGAAAGAGTTCGGAGAGGGAAGGAGGAGAGGTGAATGACAGAGGGATAGAAGCAGGGCGAATAATGTTACGGAGAAAGAGAAAAATATGGACACAGAGCAGGAAGGAGAAAAGAGGTGCATGATGAAAAAGTTGAGAATTAGACATCCTCCTGTGTGTGAAATCCGGAGGTCAAGAGCGCCGAAATGTATTTGAGTTGAATTTAGGAAAAGACACATGTGCTGTCAAACACGTCATGCGTCATCAAGTGGAGCATTGCATCTAATCTAGTCTTTCTATCTCCAGTATCTTTCCATACGTCTATCTGACTTTCATCTGCTTAAGAGAGTTTCCTGATCCTCTCCCAGCGTCCCAGAATTTGAAATCTGAATATCAAATCACAGTGCAAATCACATGGAATCAGCCGTCCAATCAGAGCAGCTGGCTAATGGTTGGAGGTGGAATTGCAGCCGCACACGCACACACACACACACACACACACACACACACATATAGATGGAAAAATAAAACACTGTTGTGAGCTGCCACTTTAAGGAAACAGTAACAGTAAAAAAAAAAAAAAAAAAAAAAAAACTTTAGCAGCAAAAACTAATAATTGCAAAGCAGCCAATTAAATTGTGCGGGAGAGATGAAACCGCTCATATTTCCCCTGGTAATTTCATGCTCTAAACTCGCTTCCGTGCGCACATAAAAAGAGGAGAGAAAATATCATTTCAGAAGCTGACAGAACTCATTGTTCGTGGAATTTTAAATTCAAAAAAGTTAATAAAGGCGAGTGCGAGATGAAGGGAATTTGCATTTCTCAGATTAACAGCATGTAGAGCAGCGGCGGCGCGCGCAGCCTCGGGTCATCATTTAAGAAACCTTTGCATATTTTATTTAAGAGTGGCCCGGTTTGGAGCGTAATAAGACAGACAGATAATGATTAGAAGGTCGGGCCTGCAGGGCACAGCCGGGCTGGGCGCTGTAACGCTCTAATACCCAACACACACACACACACACACACACACAAAGCGCAGCACAGCCTGTGCCGGCTCCTCTAATTGGCTGCTGATGGTTTATGAAATGTTTTCCAAAGGTTTTATTATTGTTGTTGTTGTTGTTCCTTTTATTGCTTTCATTATTCTAATGGAGGGTTCTGCTCGTGAGCATTGGTTTAGCTCAAAGCCACCTGGTTCTGCTAACATGCTCCTTTTTAATCAACGCAACAACAAAAAAAAAACCCAACCCAAAATGGTCCAGAGATGTTGGATCATAGCTACATGCTAATAACGCTACACTGTGTGTCATACTGTGTGCACCAGAAATGTGAAAACACCTCTGAAGCAACATTCAAAGCATGCGAAACTGAGATTCTCCTGTTAAACACGTGGTTCTCAAATTATTTCACACAGCACGAGGAAGTGACAGTGAAACTCTGTCACGTAATTAAAAGTTTCATTTAAGTCCCTTCCATGTATTTATTGCTAAAAGAAAAGCTGCTTACATTTTGTACCAGAGATTAAAAAGAAAATCCATGTTTTGAGTGATTTATACCTTTCGCTGATTTATTGTTAGTACTTTATTATTATAATATACACTGACTTAAAGAACAAACTCAGGTTTTGCACCAAGAGTTAAGCGAGCCCAGTACCAAATGTGTTGGTGCAAACTATGAGAAGTTCAGACAATGTTTAGATATTGATGTGACTTGGCCCAAAACTCCCAAACCTCCAACAACAAATTAGAATATGTTAAGTTTTATAAAATGCATGGTTTTGGAAGTAGATGACCTCTTTCTTGCCTCAAGTGTGTTCAGAACCTGTTTTTGGTGGATATAGTTCAGGAGGAATGTCACATTTTCAGAACAGCTGCCACATCTTTCCAGTTTGAAGATGGGAAGCGAAGGCAAATGAGAATCTACTAAGTGATGCAGAGAGAGGAGAAAAGACTGTACAACAGTGGAAGTGGTCTGACTGCTCCTTCTGAAGCCAGGATGTTCAGAGCAACCTCAGCCCCAGCAAAGACCAGGAGGAACAAGAAAACCATAAACCCCTGATGGAGCCAGGACCTGTTCATCACTGAGAGAGCATAAACCAAAACAACCTTCTTGTCGAATTTTGAAAATCACAATGTCAGGATAAGATTAGATAAGATAAGAAGTGAAATCAACAGCTGAGAACAAACTTCTGCAAAACCCTAGCCTTCACTCTGTTGATTCTTTTCACGCTTCATATCCTTCAAACAGTAGATTTTCTTTTCCTACAGAGAAGAGCGTGTGGTTGCATGTCAGATTATCAGCTATTATTATTAGTTAAATGTCTGAGACTTCACATTTTGCAGCAGGTTTCAGTCTTTGTTCTGCTGCTGGCAGCTGTAGCATCTGGAGGAAAGATGATGAGGAAGTCAGAGCTCTGTTAACACAACAATAGGCTCTGCTGTATCCACAAAGCGATGAGGAGTCACGTCACTGGCGAAGACGTGTAGGTGAGAACAGAACCACACTAATGATCTTTTTTGTGCTATTGTGCTCTCTATCTGGAGTTGTGAATCAATGCATCTTTTTGATCTCTCTCACTCCCATGTATACAACAGAAGTGTGTCTGTGTGTGTGTGTGTGTGTGTGTTTCCATGCCCCCGGGGAAGCCGGTATAATGATGGTATCTCACAGGCCCCTCCGTGGGTTTCAGGCCTTATTATCAGAGCAGGTAAAGTAATTTCTCAGTTAGACCAATGTTCCACACTAATTCCTCCTCTATATGTGTGTGTCCATGTGTGTATGCCAGTATGTGTGTGTTTTTCTGTGCGTGCACACATCAAAGCAGCACAGAGAGATGAGCCAGATAGTATTTCTCTGATTAATTTAGTCATTTGGGATACTGTTAACTGGATTACACTCAGATGTGTTGATATGGCCACATGGCCCTGGGTCGTGTGTGTGTGTGTGTGTGTGTGTGCGCGCGTGCGCGCGCGCGCGCGCGCGTGTGTGTGTTAATGTTCGTGCAACACGGACACACGCGTGCGTTTAACAATTATCAAGAAGCTCTGTGTCTCATTCCACTTGTGAGGTCCAGAAATCCTGCACTGACATGTGAAGACGGATTGGAGGAGGGAGCGGCTTTAAAGCCACGGTGCAAGAGGTTGTTCTGTCGACTCACCTGTTAAGTGACCCATGTGTCCCAGGTAGCCTGAGAATCTGGATGAATTGCCATTTGTTGTACTTCATTCATTCATTCATTCAGTCTGACGTTGTGCTCGTGCTGGGAGGGACGGTTATTTGAGTTTGTAGCAACAGTAGCAGCTTCAAGGAGCAGTTAAAGATGCAGTGAAATGATCTTATACTAATCCTGAGTTTTATTTAATGTTCATTTTTGTTTTGTTACCATGGGCGGAACCATGCATGCTTTGGGGGGGGGGGGGGGGAATGCCAATCTGTCTCCCACATTTAATAACATGTTAAATGAAATGAATGCTGTTACATAATCAGAAGGCGGTCAGGTGATAGTACCTGCATCAATATATAGAAGTAATATCTGGAAGGATTTTGGATTTGGCTTTTTGCTGACTTTGTAAAATGCGACTGCCTTACAGTGATGTTAGCTTGTCACTCAGGCGAGGCAGCAGAGGCTCTGTGAATACACAGGAGAGAGCATTCAACAGAGTTTATGAATGAATGATGAACGGTTTGTATGGTTTTAGCTTCAACTAACTTCTTACGTGGAAGTAAAACTGTGAATTTTGTCCCGCATTTCTTACAGTACAGTCACGCTAGGAAGGGGTCACTTCATGGCCAGTGTGGACAGGAGGAATGATTACAGCAATCAGTAACTTTTAGCGCTCGTAGGGGCGTGTGAGTAGGCTATTGTATTAAGAATGAAAACAAAAAAAATCAGGTAATTGATCATAAAGGATAAGTCGGGGTGGAAGTGACAAACGTGTGTTTTAAGTCCAATTGTCGGTAAATGTGTGAAAACAATTGTTGTGCGTAGGTTTGAGTTTGTGTGCGGTGTCAAGATGCATCATGACGGACAACCAGTGAAATGTAAAGAAAAAGAGAGAGAGAATGAGTGGAAAGGGTTAGGATAACAGTGAGAGAGAGAGAGAGAGGGAGAGAGAGAGAGAGAGAGGAAAGGGTTAGGATAACAGTGAGGGAGGAAGAGAGAGAGAGAGAGAGAGAGAGAGAGAGAGAGATGGCAGAGTGGCCAGAGGGCAGTGTGCATTAGAGTAAGAGCCTGATTGGCTCTGACCTTCCTCACAGCCAGCTGTCAGCCTCTTAGACACACACACACACACACACACACACACACACACACGGTGCACAGCCTGTTACGGCCCTGCAGGCTCTGATTACCATATCAGCACCGTCTCATTTGCATAAATCCCAGCACTCTTAATTAGGCTTCATCTCTCTCTTCCTCTCTTTACCTCACTCTCATTTTCAGCTCTTTCCCTCCACTTCTCTCCCTCTCTCCCTCTCTCCCTCCATTTGCTTGCAGATATGGGCCGGGGTTTAGGGTTAGAATTAGCAGATAGGAGGGTCCATGACTCCCAATTAGTTTAGTGCTGATTAGCCTAATGACAATTTCACTTCATGTACATGTATTAGCACACCATATTCTTTTACTACCTCTCTTCACATAAACATTATCTGCAAGGAATGTTCTCTTTCAACTTCTCCCCCCTCTCTTTTTTCTCTTCCTCTCTTTATTTTACAGGTGTTATGGTCAGAAAGGACAATGAGCTAATTATGGCTAGAAGTAAACTCTTGTACCTGCAGTAAATTAACGTGCAGGACCATTCAGCTGTATACCTTTGCCATCATGCAGCCATGTGAAGCAAAATAAGTTGTAATTATTTCATCACGGTTTACATCAAGGCCAATAAAGTTGTGTATTCGCCAGCTAATCATCTGTCATACCACATTATACTGCAGCTTAATCAGGGGGAATTAGAGGTTCGGATGCTGCCTACATGCTGTCAGAAATATAATGAATTTGTTGCCTATTACCCAGAAGTCTGAGAAATATGATTGCAAAAGTGTAAACAGACTCTGTAGTTTGCACACTGTGTGCAGATATGTGATGTTTGTCCATATGAGTATGGAGAGCCAGCAACTGGTGTAAAACAGGTGTAGTTTAATACCACATGCTACTGTTTAAAAACTTAAACTTAAATTAATATGAATTGAAAAACTACACAGCTTCCTCTGGACTAATAAATGTATCAGTTAATGAACACATTGTCTATTAAAGTATCAGTTACATATGAAATAAAGCACCTGAAGGCTTAATGTTGGCTAAGGGACCCATTGGTTCTTGTTTCTGGTACACAATATTCATAATATTTCATAAACCCAAGTTTGTGATGAGCAAATAAATGAAAGCTAGTTGTCGCCTAATAGAAAGCAAAAACCTGCCATGGGGTTCTAAAACTACATTTGACAGACTTTTAGCTAACTGATAGGAACCACTGGTCAGCATTTACTGCGAGCCGTGTGAAAGTAACCCTTCCAACAACAGCCGGAAACGCTTCAGAAACGAACCATATCTGTTTTTTCAGTGCAGTTTTTAAAAAATTTTTTTTTTTACTGTGAACTTCCAACAGGATCTGCAAATCGCACGTAATGTCACGTGAAGTCTATTTTTAGGCACAGAATAACATTCATGTTCACCAAAATAAAATCCTAAACATATCATCCGTGTCCTGTTTTTACAAAAACACTACAGCACAGCTCTGCCTTTTCTGTGCGCAGACAGGAGGTTAAATGAGCATGACTGTGTCTCTCAAACCTGATCAACCTTTCTGAACAGCAGAGTTTGGTCAAACACTTGCAAATGTGCATGGCTGAAGATGCTCTCCAAAGTCCAAACCGTACAGGAGTGTATGACGATGAGGTTGATTCCTGAGCTTGACCTTTTGTTTTCAATATATTGATGTTGTTCCCAGTTGTTTGAAATACGTAGCACAGCATTTTAGCTAAACAGTGAGCAACTTCACGCACTTATGTACAGTTTTAAGGCCAATTCTGTATTGAATCTGGTTCCTGAATGTAGGCGCACAAATGAAAATGGATTGGGGGAACTAAATCACATTCAGCTTCGGTGCCTCACCTTCGGCGCCTCGCACAGACCCTGATCTGTGGACCCACCAATATGTCTGCCAGAGGGTGCGTTACATCACCTGAAAGCCCACGAAAACTGAAATGGACTCCAGGACCAAGTTATGAGCCTAACTAGTGGGACCCGAGAAGAATCTAGAAAGGGGGACTGAGACTTGAACATATGGTGAAGGTTCAACTACATCTACATTATCTTAAAACTAAGATGCACAACCAGATGTTTTTTTTGGGGGGGGGGGTTCAGTGTGAAACCAGGGGGTGCTCTGGGAGGCTGTTGAACCCCTGAACACTGAATTGTGTGTGTGTGTGTACACCGTATGTGTGTGTGTGTGTGTGTTGTCAGAGGGAGGTGTGTTGGGGGGTTAAACACAGCTATATTCTGTAGATAACAGGATTAGCTGGGAAGCGGATAATAAGTTAGCATTTCCTCCCTGCGGCGCTCTCTCCTCTCTCCTCTCTCTAATCCTGCAGCTTTGATGTCCCTGCTCCCATCAGGTATCTGGGCTGCTCTGGCCCCGGGGCCTCGGGGCCTCCAAATGCTCAGACACTGAGTTGTGTGCGTGCGTGTGTGTGTGGGTGTGGATGTCTGCCTGCCTCTATGTGTGTGTGTGTGTGTGTGTGTGTGTGTGTGTTCAGTGTCCTCATTAGTTCTGCCTGTTTACTAAAGTTGGCTTCTTGGGATGAAATCTGCTGTGCGGCCGTTCTGCCAGAGATCTGCTCACTATTTACAACTCTCTCTCTCTCTCTCTCTCTCCCTCCCTCCCTCTCTCCCTCCCTCTCTCTCTCTCTCCCTCCCTCTCTCCCTCCCTCCCTCCCTGCCAGGGTCTGACCCGGCAGAAAGCTGATGAGGCATCTTGTTCTGGGCATGAAACATCTAAACAGCAACAATACATTAAAGAACAAATCACAATTCAGTCTCAGCAGCGAAGCAAAGAGCAAATTCCGAGCTTCTACAGAAAAGGGTTTCACGTTGCATTATTAATCATATTCCATGTCGCACAGTTAGGAATGATCTCTGCACGATCCCTCTCCCACCTATGATAGATCACTGCACATGGGCTTTAACTGCAAGCCCTGTTTTGTTTTTCCATTTCACAGATTTTCCCCCGTGGTGTGATTCTTATCACGGTGGAAATGCCTCTGAAAGAGACAGCACTTGACAGCACTCATTGTTTGTTCAGACTCATAGGAACGACCTATGACTACGTTCTGTCGCAAAGGTCGAAGTAGCGTGATGTTGGTATAACGCCACAAGAAGTCTCAGGGAGGAGGCCGGGGTGGATGGTCGGCGGCACAAGACATGACTTTGACACCGGAGGCTGGAGTTCGTGTCGTCGGTTTCTTTTCACCGCGATTCTTACTCTAACCTTGAGGTAGCCGATTAGACACACTCACATGGGTTATTTTAGGTGTGGGCATTTGGGAAGTTTTTGGAGGCACTGACAAACAACCTACTTTGTCATGCAGATTGGAGGACTGGTTGCCGGAACGGCATTTAGAAACATCACGGGAAAGTAAAACTCTCCCCAGGCTGTGTTCAGACTGACATTAACACAAGAAATGCAGCGTCCTCATCCATTTCACTGAGGCCACTGCAGAAGGCCGGTCCCTCGCAGGGCTGTCTGGAAAACAACGTTGAACCTGGCACAACTTTTTAGCATGTCTTTGGCCAGTCAAATATTTTTTAGAATATTTGTAGTAGATAACTTAAGAGTTGTAAAATCCTGTCTCAAAGTACCGCTGTGCAGTGTTTTGCTGCCTGATAAACCATCAAAGCAAAGAATGTATTTCAGCCTTCTCACCTGTAACTGTAGTAACATGTCCACAGCATTGCAGCACATTGTAATTCTCTTAGTTCTAGTCTATTAGCTGTTATTTCTGTCATAGCTTTGACTAAATGAATTGTTTTGACAGGTTAGTAGCTCCTTAACCAACAATTTAAAGGAACAATTTGATATTCTGGAAAGTACGCTTATTGTCTTTCTTGCCGAGAGTCAGCTGAGAAGATTGATGCCACTCTCATATCGGTCTGTTAAATATGAAGCTGGAGCCAGCAACTTGTGGTGTTGCGGGGAGTTATGTCCAGGACTATTTCTTGTCCAAACGCAGAGACTTCCTGGAGTTGTTACTTGGACATTGACACCACCAAGTGACTGCGGCCAGCCAAGAAATAGTCCCGGACATCACACCCTGTAACACCACAGTTTTCGCACAGAGGTGTAGGTGGATTTTGTTATCTTCATACAGAGCCGAGCTAGCTGTCTCCACCTGTTTCCAGTCTTTAAGTTAAGCTAAGCTAACCAGGTCCAGCTTCATATTGAATGGACAGATGTGAGAGTGGTATCTCCTCATCTAACTCTAACACTGAAGTGAATAAACTTCTTTCACCAAAATGTTGAACAATTTCTTTAAACCTAAAATAAACTCTGCACCACACAGGAAGGCAATGATGTAACGGGCATAAACCTAAACTCTTCCTATCCAGTGGGATGTCCCTGCAGTGTATTCACGAGATAATGATAACACCCCATCAGCAAGCCAGTAAAAATCCCTCTTCTTTCTCTATAAATGATCACACTGAGCTATGAATGCAGCTTATCTTGACACTATATCTTCAACATCAGCAGATGACATGTAGATGTTGTAGGGTCTCCATACGGTTGTCAGGCTGTTTACAAAGTGCAGGATGCTTGCATGTGTGCGGGTGTATAACTATCTATCTGTGTGTGTGTGTGTGTGTGTGTGTGTGTGTGGTAGGAGGGGAGAAATCGAGTCTAGGAGTGTGTGAGTCTAATTAAAACGATGAAAATAATTACTGATACAGGCTGACAGACAGCCTCGCCCTCAGACATCCTCAGTAATTAGTTAATTAACCAAACGCAAATTAGCAGCAAGAATTAGTCAGCCAGGCTTAACGGAGAAGATGGTGAGCCCTCCTCTCGCTTTCTGCTTTGCTACTCTCTGCTCCGCCTTTGCTATCAGAGTGTGTGTGTGTATGTGTGTGTGTGTGTGTGTGTGTGTGTGCGCGCGGTTGCAGAGCTACACTAAACAGTTTTTTAAAAGTTAGAAATAGGGCACGTCTGCTTTATTACACTTTATCACTACTTTGCATGACACAGTCGCAACATAGTATGTAATATTTTTACGCCTAAGTCAATTCATTCAAATTAAAAAGTGATTTCAGGATAATGAGGCAGTCATTTTCTCCGCTTTTCTCCTAAAATAACAGGGACACACAGAGTGAAGGTTTGCATCTGTTCCCCTTCAAATCCCCTGAACTTGTACGTGGGAATAAAAGTGCTAATTTAAAAAGAAATACTGAGGCATTTTCTTAAAGTTTAACCATAAAGTCATCAAGGACAGAGCATATATTCTCTCCATTGGAAAAAAAAAAACACATGTGAAAGAATAATATTCATACTTCCTCATCCCTGCAGCTCACATGATCCAAACAAGCCGCTGCGGTTCCTCTGAAGCCCCGCAGGTCATAAGAACAACCCCTCGGATCCACCACACTGAAGTCAAAATGATTTTGTGAGCAGGGATGAATATTCGCCCACTGTTGGCTCCGGCGGGCGAGTTGAGGCTCAGTGCTGGAAGCGGCTGGTATCCCTCTTGTTAACACTCACTTTGACTCGCCTGTGGCTCGTTTTAGGGAAGATCTGAGAGAAAACAATGCTCCGACTGCACAACAAGCCCCAATCCTGACACAGTATGGCCATATAAATGTGTATAAAGGATGAGTCTGATGATTTTCTATATTTTTCTTATTGCCAGCGAATCCCATGGAGACTAAAACCAACAATGAACTGATTCTACAGACTGAAGTACTGTCTGACGCCAAAAGCTGATGTAGCTTACTCTTCTGTGCCGAAAAGCTCCACTGTTGTCCAAACACGATTTTAAAAACTCATCAGTACAGTAAGCCTCAATGTTGCACTGATTGACATGTTTCTTTATCACAATGAACACACACCATCTCTCATACGCTGTCCTGCTGCTGCAAATACTCACTAGAGCACCAAATGTGTATTAATCCACAGCTGAAAATAGTCCCTAACAAATGCACTATTTCCTCCAGTTTGAGGAAGGTTTGCTAAAAACTGCAGTGCCCAGCAGTTTTAGGGAATTAATTAGTCTTATACTATAGGCTGTGTTAGCTTATAGGCTGTTATAACAACGTAGTTTATTCTGTCTGAATGGCAGCCAGCCTGAGTCAGCACACACGGGACCACATATGAATATATAAACTCATCCATATGGACTAAGTGTGTATTTGCTAAGGCATACAGTACATGCCGCTGTGCTTTAGAACGTTCACTTTTCATATTTTATAAAGTTTTTATAATACTGAGCCTAATCAGAGCAATTTGGGGAGTCAACCAGTTCAAACTTCTTACTATTGAAAGTTACTGTATATTTAGATTACTGTACATGTGCTATGGCTATATGACACAGAGCAAATTGTTTATCACCGCAGACCCAAATAAACTGGAGGTCATGATGCTCATGCTTGTTCAGTTTCACAGGCGTAGCTTCAGACAGACACACGAAAAGACGAGATGAATGAATATACATTACGTGCATCTGTGCATATGTGCATAGTACATACTGCACATCGTTGCGCACACAGATGGAACAGTTAATGGTTTTGTCATTGGGGACATGAATGCGTACGCGCAAGAATATATACGTGTATCATTGTGTATAGCAGTGTTTGTGTGTGTTCATGCTTGCTTGTAGCTTGAGGCTAAGGAGCCATGTGCACATTCAGGTCAGAGCTGTCAATCACGGCCCAATCTGTTAGTTGTGTGTGTTTGTCTGTGTGTGTGTGTGTGTGTGTGTGTGTGTGTGTGTGTGTGTATTGACTCATAAGCGTAACCTAAAACCAGCTTTAGCGGCGAGCGCTAGAAAAGTTTCTCCTCTGTCTAGTAGCACTGCAGGATTTCCCTCACCATCCCCTGTGAGGTAGAGCAGTTTTATAGTAAAGAGTACAAAAGTTGTCTCAATGACAGAGAGGCCAGTTTTGTCTCCCTTTTCACACCCAAAAACAGTTTTGAGTGTCAAACACACCTTGTAGGCTTGAAAAGTATCTCTCCAAAGTTTGCAGCTTGCTCCTTTGTATGCAGGACAGCAGCTTTAGTCAGCGTGGAGCCACAACAGTGACAATGGAGTCAATCTCAAACCACTCTTGCAACAACTTTACTGTAAATCAGTCGGCTCCGTATGTTTCAAACTATTTGCCAAAATGTTCCAAAATATGGATAATACACACATTAGTTGAGTATAGCTGTTTGTATATTTGTTTCCATTTGTTAATGAGAAAAAATACAAAGGCTGCGTTCAGACTGACAGGAGCTTTAAACGGCCCCCCGCGTTCGTTTCAAGAAAACCGGGCAGAAAATGTTTACCGGCCTTAAAAGTTAAAGATGCAGAGCTCAAACTTCACATCCTGGATCGCACTTCGTCCTCTCACCAGTAGCTGAGGAAACATGCCCAAACCAACGAAGCCCTGTTGTGCTATTTTGAATCTGAAGTGTGATGTTTACAACAGAGCCTGGGTGCCGTCTCCTTCTAACAGTCATTGTTTCTATTAATGATCAAGGCGGTCTCTCCAAAACCACAACCAAGGAGTTTTAGTTGCCTAAACTGTACCATTTTAACTAAACCACAGGATCTGCAGATCAGAAAATGTCACTTTTGGTACTCTCACATGGCGGTAAGACATGATACTTTGTCGTTCAGGTACTTGTTGGACTGAATAACTGATCTAAGGGTGCTTGTCATCTACGTGATGCTGTTGGTTCACATCCACTTGGCTCTTTTGTTCATGCCGTCTCCGCTTTCTCGCGTCTTTCCTGTCACACGCCGCGGTGTATCGCTTAGTAAAACTAGAATTGCTTTAAAACAGCACAGTTTCTCTGGTGGGGAACGTCTGACTGTGTTTCCATTCACTAAGCAGCCAGCAGCCAAAAGAGCTGGCACAGTGGGATTCAAACTTTTTCTCCAGGGACCCACACTGGAAGCTCATCTACCCAAAAACACAACACCGAAATCTAAAGTAATAATTTTTGACAGTAGCTAAAAATATGAGAAACAACCCCAGGGGGGAGTGTGTGAGTGTCAATATTTTTTCTGAACGGGATGAAAATGATTTCCTTTTCTTTTAGTTTAAAATGTAATTTTTTCTTAACTTTTGAAACAAGAGACACGCGCATCATCCAAATGAGACATTTTCTCCAGTGCTGCATTGTGTAGCGTGCAATCGGGAACACACACACACATATCTGATGAAGACCTCGAGCCGAGATGTAAAACGTCTGAATAAATATGTGTGAACACTGGAACCAGAGTGTGGCATTCTCCTGTTTTATTATTTTTTCCCCCCATCTCACTTTCTCACTGATGTGCAGATATCTTGCACTTTGGCCTAACAAGATTACATCAGAACGAGCCTTGGCTGCTCTGGTGGAATCATTCTGAAGCTATGTTAACCTTTAATCTGGTGGTCTACCAAGAAACAAGAAGTTTGACCGCTTGGTTCTTTTTCAGGCCATGTTTACTGTCCAAGAACGCAAACTCTGGTCTCCTGCATGAAAGTAAGAAGCGCCCCTCCACCAGCTGGACCTCCACGCGCTTACTGTCCGCTACAGGACACTCTACTTTGAAGGCACCTTTTGGTCAAAGCATGTCATTGACTGTGAAATTGTCAAATATAAATAAAAAATATGGCAGAGAGGGATTGCTAGTTTGAACAAGGAAAGCCACCTGAATAAACTATATAAATAACTCAAGGCTGGATCACGAAAAACAACTTTCTTGGCGTCACCCTCCGAGATCCAGTACGCGTTCAAGACTTCCCAAGAAGTTATTTGTGCTGGAGAAACAAAACTCGAACCGCCAAATATTGACAAAAGAACCGGAAAAACAGGGTAACGCGGTGTTTTGGCTTCACGCAGCACCCAGCTGGCTACTTGCTACCCGGCGTCTCTTTGTTTCCATTGGCTCGGCTGCCATTGACTTTGCCCTAATGTCAGAGATATGACATGACCTGCAGGCATCTGTTCTCCTTCCCTAGAAGCTTCACACACACACACACACACAGACACCCATCAAAGGCATCACACACACGTCTGCAACACACACTCCCCACACCCCTGTCTTTTGGTATTTCTCGGGTATCCACGCCCCGTGTCCTGTGGTGTGTCTCCTGTAGAGGAGTGTATGTTTTGTTTATGGTCAGTGACATGCACAAGCACTGTGGGGCCTAACTGAATGTGAGCACTGTCAGAAGAGATTAGAGCCATGTGTGTTGGTGTTTGTCTGTGTGTGTGTGTGTGTGTGTGTTGGCTAGTTGACTGGTGGGGAGACACCAGTACAGATGGGGGCTTCAGATGTGATGAGCGTCATGGCCGGGCCTCCTCCTGTCCTCTTGGTTCAGCATCAAGAAAAAGCCCTGCTGCTGCTGTCCAAACTAACCCGAGCAGCCCGTCGGCCACACCAGTGTCCCCTTTGTCCTAGCTCCTTGTCCCTTTCTCATACACATTTACTATCACACACACAGTTGGTTCAGCTGATATGGGTATTCAAAATTGTGTGTTTGGGACTGAAGCAGCTGATAGCTTTCGCTGATTTTCGATATTCAAGACCTGTAATTCAGTTTTTTTTAAATCTATTTTCACTAAAAACACAGATTTTTAAAAGGTTAAAACAGATTTCCATCCAGTATATACGTTGCCCTAAGTCTCCTGCTACAAGAAGGACATTGATCACCACAGTTTATAGTAAACAAGTACAACTATAGCTCAGAAAATTATTCTGGTAATAAGAGGTGAAGACCAACATGGGGAGGAAAAGCAAATGAGTCCCGCTAAATAAGTAAAAATACCATAAACAGTTTCCCTTTCAACAGCTCAACAATTTGTAAAATATGCTTTTCCCCTTGTTTTGCCCAGAGTTAGATGAGAAGATTGATACCTCTCATGTTTATAAGGTAAATATTAAGCTACTGCCAAGCTGGTTTGCTTAGCTTAGCATGAAGTCTGTAAACAGAGGGAAACAGCTAGCTTGGCTTTGTCCAAATATCCCAATTATTTAACACTAAAAGCCAATACATTATATCTGTTTTTGTGGCGGTTTATGCTAAGCTAAGCTAGCCAGCTGCTGACTTCAAGTATCATATTTACCATACAGAGATGAGAGTGGTGTTGATCTTCTCATCTGACACTCTGCAAGAAAGCGAATATGTGTACTTTCCAAAAATACCTAGTCATTATTCCCTTAAAGCTGGTTGGCCAGTCATTACAAACTCACTGTATTGTTTTAATTTTACATCACATCAAGAAAGATTTGGCAAGAGCTGATATAACACATACCATACTGTTAGACGGTGCTAAATAAGGAAACTTTTTTCAACCTAAAATCTACTTCATTGAAAAAGAAAGGATGTCAAGTGTGTCAAGGGGTTTAAATGGAGTGTTTGTGCTGCCAGTGGTATTCTTAAGATTGGATATTCGCCATTTTTTAACATTCAAAGTAAATACTGATAAAGTCCTGTTTTTTTTGTTTTGAAAAATAAAAACAAAAGTAATGAGCTCCATCCTTATTTATATTCATTATAATAATAATAATAATAATAATAAAACCCTCAGCTTCAACAGACAGCAGTTGTTCGTATTCTACATTAAATATGTATTCAAACAAACTGCACTATATACGCCATATCTGAAATGAAACTGTCACAGAAATGATGGCTATATCTATCTGTCTAGCCTTAACACACACACACACACTCTCTCTCTCTCTCTCTCTCGCTCTCCACACACAGTGTTGGGAGTGTTATGAGGGTGGGCTGGATGCTATAGGGGTGGAGGTTGGTTCATGGCCTTGCTCTCTCGATCAGACTGGGCATTTTGTTCAGACACTGAACAGAGACCTCTATCGCCCTGAGGCCATCTCTCTCTCTCTCTCTCTCTCTCTCTCTCTCTCTCTCTCTCTCTCTCTCTCTCTGTCTCTCTCTCTCTCACTGTCTCACAGTCTGTGAGCCAAAGCATAAGCATTTCTATTATATCTGTAACAACCAGACAATACAGTTGATCCGTTTTCTCTCTCTTCCTCCCCCCTCGTTTCACCTTTGATCACACCTTTTCGTGCCTGCAATGCATTGACATCGTATAGACACGCATCGGGATGAGACTGAATGGGTGGCCTGATGACCAGATGTGATTTCCATATCAAAATCAATTGAACACGAGGTCGATATTAGTAAACTAGACCCCTGGTATACAGGCGTCCAAACACACACAAACACAATTCGGAAGGCGCAGTGACTCGAGGGGGGACTGAGACCATCACTGAATACTGAAACAGGTGTTTTAAGAGCTGTTTTTTTGGTATGCTTGGGCAGGCTTAGATGCCCCCCCTGCAGTGCACAATGCAAGTATCTGCTGCAGTGTTTGACGGACAGAGAGTCCATGACCTGGCCAAAACTATATGTAAAGTGTTAAAATGTCTCCTAGATTAGGTATTGTACTCCGTATTATATGTAAAAACCTAAAAGGCACTAATAAAAATGTATATGTACGTTATTTTCCTGCTCACAGATGATGAAGAAACATTTGAACCAACCACACCACATCCTGCAGCCCAGGATATTGTTCCTTGGATGACATTGGATGAACATGAATACATACTTTGTTCCACTTACGGATGGAATTCTGTTACTGCTTCTTTTGGAATTTCCCCTCTGAACGCATAAACACTTTTAAGAAACGGCTATTAGCGACCTATTTTACACTCCTGGGTTGAAACACAGCTGGCCTAACTTCCACAATGCCACATCACATATAGGTATAAATACAGCAGTATTACTACGTGTTTGGAGACCAAAAACTGGCCTAAACCTAGCCTGTCGGGCTGCTAACCAGAGCTGAATCAACATCCCAAGTCGTGGCTGAACCTGGCGGCCATATTACGTGTCAGTCACTGAGTTTGTGACACCTAAAAAGCCAGATTAAGAACATTTCACTTCATGACACCAGTAAGATTGAATGGTTTTCAACAGGGTCAATCAAACAAGTGCAGCTCTGAAAGTTTTCACGCTTTCACGACTTTGACTGGAAAAACACTTTTGATTAATGCTAATAACATCATTAGTGTCTTCATTTCCCCTCCCGTGGTCATCCTCTTCCTCAGTCTGTGAAGTGTTTGAAGAGTTTTGCGCTCTCTGGAATCGCTTTATGGCCGCAGTCGATGCTCTTGTCTCATGCCTGACCCCCTGCTGTAGCATCCCTCCTCCTGTCTGTCTGTACGTGTCTGTAAGTGGTATGACCCAGGCAACAATGAGCACAGCTAATAACAACTGGCTCTCAGGGGACTGTGTATATATTGTAAACGGGGAGTTAATAACGCACACGCACAAGCTGGGGTTGAATAGTGGCGGTGTTCGTATAGTAATCCTCAAACCCCCCCCCCACACACCATCCCACCAATCATTTCTCATCCCCTCTTTCTCCATAGCTGATACCTGCTTTGTTTTGTCTCTTGACGCCGAGTTTCTACCAGTTCCATGCAAGGTTTTCTTTGCAGCGAATCACCACAGTGACTGATTTCAGTGATTATCACACGGTGAAGGTCAAGGTCAACTCACAACACAATGTTATATGATGGCGAAAAATTATATTTGGAACTGTTTTGAATGAGCTCCAGAAAGATATTTAGGTCCTGATGTCAGAAAATGACTCAGGTATTAGCAGAGGACATCTTATTCGCAGGCGTCCTCTTAGCCTTTAAATCTGCCACTGTTGCGTTTGGTTGCAATGAAAACAAAGAATCCTCTACATAGGCCATTTGTCAGTCCATTCTCAATTGACTAACATGAGCATTTTGCTGATCTGACATCCCGATCGGGAGGATGAAGACACGCCAGTTTTGCCAACTGAAGCTGCTACTTTTACCACGTTTAGTGAAAACTTGTGGTTGTGGTAAAGGTCTTGGTGCATCAAGGCAACTAGCGCTTCTCGCTTAAGGTTAGAGAGAGATCATCGTCCTCACCGTGAAAAGAAACCAACAATCTTTGATGGAACACGAACCTTGCCGGAGCAACCAGCTGAGACTCCAGGAAGTCACTGGTCCTTTGGTTGGTTTTTGAACAGATTAAACAAACAACGTATAACATGTTAATTAGTGAGCTTTAGAGGTGCTGGCAGGTGGACTTTGTTACCTTCGGATAGAGCCAGGCTAGCTGTCTTCAGGCTAAGCGAAGCTAACCTTCTCCTGGATGTAGCGTCACATTCATATGAGAGCGGCCTCATCTAAATCTCGGCGAGAAAGCAAATAAGCTTTGCAATTCTGAGTGGTCAGTCCGGCCTGGCTGTGCTGTACATCGCAGCAAGGTAATGTGACAGGCTCGTACCTCAAAAGCCATGTCAGAGGCCGCATGACCACTTATGACAACAGTGTAGGCATGGGTCAGCCGTGGGCATGGAAGCATTGACAAAATTGACTTGATAACATGGCGAAATTCAACTTATTAACACACATATAACTAGAGGTTTTTGACCTTGGTGGCTGAGGGAGCATTGCTTTGTATTCCTGAGTTTGTTTGCGGGTGTCTCTGAGTGTAAGCGAGCGTGAGAAGCCGTGTGGCAGAGGCGTATTCTCCTCTGTGTAACCTTGACCCGTCTGGAGAGGCAGCCTTGCCTCAGCAGCAGCAGCAGCAGCAGCTGTGTCACTTCAACTCAGCGTCTTCAGTCCAACCTTAAGGGACCCGGATTGCCCGTGTCCCTGCCCACACATCCACATCCAAGGACCCCCCTGATAGAACAACCAGCCAGACCCCCCCCCTCCCTCCCTCCTGCCTGCCCTGAGCTACCAGCAAACACACATTCATGCACACTGTCCGTCATGCATACTGATAAACGTGTTCACTATCAACAGCGGCAGACAGTGGCCTGGCTGGCTGGCTGGCTGCTTGGCTGCTGACAAAGCCCAGACTCAGCCTGCCTGGCCCCGTAGACACAAGAACAGCGGCGGAGACAAACACTGGCCTCCAGCCACTTCCAGTCAGCTCTACATATGTCACATGTTAATGACATCAAGTCTGTGGCCACCCACAGACCGCGGCGTAGTACTCGGGGGCAGCAGATTGAGAAATAAAGTCGTTTCTCCTTGGAACGCCAGTCTTATCCTTTCGCTGTGGCACTCAGTGCCAGGACTTGAAGGCTTTAACCCTTCGCTTCATTGCAGGTCTGCTGTCAAGTCTCTGGTCACCTTTCTCCACCTTCTCCAGCCACAAACTATACAGTCTGATATGGTGGGTTTGGTTACAGAGTGATTTAGAATAAAATGTATTTGTACAACACAAATATATCATTATAATATTTATGATACATGTTTTTCTTCCTGTGAAATAATGAATATTTGTAGCCTCGAGGCTTCCTCTGTTAATTAATTAAGTGAACTAGACTGAAAAGGGAAAGTAAAAGTCATTATTCTAGTGTCTGAGTTCATCATTCTGTTTATATTCAACTGTTTCATGAGAAACTCAAGTAGATACCCCTTTTGTTTTTGTAGGGATTTGAGCCAAAAACAGGGATGGATGAGCCAAAAACATATTCACAGCTTTAATCCTTATCCCATTAGTGGACTCAGTAGTGAAAATAGTAAACAGCAGCCATGCTCGACTCCACCATGTGCAGAGAGGAAGCCGTACGACGTCTTTTTGTCAAACATGACTGATTCACTTTCGCCTTTTGTGTGTGTGGGAGCTTTGCCTTTCATATCGATCACGGTTGTGCCAACTGTTTGTTTTGTCTTTTCATATAATGAACCCTGGGCCCTGGGTGAGGCCCCAGCGGAGCTTTGCTCCATGCTAAAGGGCTTTTTGTGAGACAGTGTCACGCTCTCTCGTTCCGGCGAGGCTTCGCGTTTCTTATTATTCATGGCTCTCTCCCCGTTTGTTGAGGAGGCCGGGATCAAACAGGCCGATTTGCCACGCCTGACACCCACTGCTGCGAGTGTGTGTTTTGTGTGTGTGTGTGTGTGTGTGTGTGTGAACTCAGCTCGGGCTCAGTAATGACAGGATTTGTTAAACAGTAAATTAATGAATAATGAAATATCCAGCACGCGCCTGCCTTGCCTGGAGCACAGTGCCCCGAGCAGGAATTACTCCCGACCGGCACTCGGCTGTCTGCATGCTGGATAACCTGTGTGTGTGTGTGTGTGTGTGTGTTGGATAAGCATTTTTACAGCCCATTGCGTGACAGAACGCTGAGGGGCTTTGCTGATGGGGGCCTGCTCTCTCACTTCCTGGCGAAAAAGCGACAGACAGACATAACTGCATATAGGAAGGACTGTCAGTGCTGCTCTCTGTGTATCAAATATTACCAAAGTCTTCATAAGCTCAGTCCACGTTCATAACTGGATTACCTTCCACCGGCCCTCTCATTAAAGTAACAACCTGTGACGTTTTCATAAAGATACATTCTGCTTCCGATTATCACCAATTCATCAAACAGCGGTGATTCATATTATGTCCAGCTCCTGAATGATCATTTTAAACACTCTGCGGCAGGCGGATCCCTCCCTGGTGCCTTAGCACGATCAGCATTAGCCACACTGAACCTACAGAAAAGGTGATCGCAGGATTAATGCTTGTAATTAACACCTGTGATAGTCCAAAGGCAGATATCCCATCACTGTTACGGTCTATAGAAGTGGCACTAGAACTAAAGTGAGGGGGCCTTCAGGGGCTAACCCACCCTGACCTTTTCTGCTTAGCCTGCACCAGACGTTTGGTTTCTCTATGCTCGATTTTGGTCAAAGCTTTCCTCTGTAATGACGGTCACAGCATCATGAGACGTTTCCGATCAATGCTGGCATTTACTTGTTGATCTTAGTTGGACATTTTGGAACAATTTCTTCATGCCAAACGCTCACAGACGGCTGTGAATTAGTGTCTTGTCATTAGAACGAAGGGTTCATATTAACTGCTGCTTGTTAAAATGAGCGTTTGCAGGGTTTTGTGGGGGGGGGGGGCAGATGTTACTTACACACAGGTTTTCTGTGGTATTAGATGAGGGTATTAAACTTGCATCGATTTCTCTTTGTAGGGTAAATAAGCTCAAGTTTTGTAACACATTGATGTTCCTTTTTAAACTGTATCCCACGCTGACTGCCGTTTGCAGCCAACTATTAAAAAAGAAAGAGGGAAGCTGTGAAATACAAGCTAACTGAGAACATGACGTTACCTGTCAGTATGAAGCGGCGGTGACATTTGCATCATGTCTTTGTAGGATGTTTGATGTTGTGTATGTGCAAAATACTGTGTGGTATGTACAGAATGGATTGAAGCCATATTATACACGACACGTAATATTCAACAAAGCAAATCTATGCTGAAGGTGAAGCCATGCAGCAGTTACAGTGATGCTGGCGCACACGTCATCTTCCTGAGTTTGTAGACTCTGTGCTACACTTTTAATGTCAGATTTAAAACATCAATGCCACACTAATTCAAAAAGTCTTATGTCATCTTTAAATGTTATATAATTTTTTAGATAATAGACATTTTCCTACATTTTTTGAGAAATAAAGAGTTTTCCTGTGTTTTCCAAGCCTTCCAGTGTTTTTTTTGGTCTTTTCAAACTAATTTACCTAAGTAAGTAAAATACAATATAAAAGGAAAAATCCATCAAAACAAGGTTGCCATAATTTTAAGATATGTGCAAGGCCTTGCAACTTCAGCACAGCTTCTGTAAGTGCAGAGCCTTGACAGAAGCGTTTTCAAGAGGCCCGAGGCTCAACACGCAGAATGACAAAAACCAACTCTGTGGTCAGAGGTCTTGCACCACTGATGTTACTAACTCTCTTTTTGCCACAAAGTGAATTGCATTTTCATTTTGCATTTCATACTAAAATGTAGTGTATCGACATGTCATTGTGCTTAAATTGAAGAGATTGAGATTTGTTTGGTCTGATCGGCTGTTTTTGAGTTGGGCGATAGAAAAAGAAGTCCTCCACAAACGACAGCACCCACAATTTCTCTTCACAATTGCTGAATCGGTGCACCACTTTTATTCAATTGCATCATTACATTCTTTAGCCTTATGGTTTCGTGGGCAATGACTGAGATCTCTCCTTTTTTTTGTTTGCAGGCCTAGGCTGTGATTTTTTTTTTGCTTTTAATTCCTAAAATACAGAACAGCATTATAATAGCATAGTACACAGTATACAGTATGGATACTGCACTATTACAATACTGCTTTTTTTTTTTTTAAGGAATCCCTGTCTTCAAGGAATCATTAATGTTCCAGTCAGTTTGATTCATCCAAGAGACAAATCGAGGATAACATTAAACTTTCATTCACGAGTTTTAGATTGAGCGCCTTTTAGTGTTGAAGCTGACGGCGTCACTTGTCCTCGTGATGAACGGACACTGCCTGATGTTCGGCTCGTTGAAACGTCGGGTTTCTCCTCGTGTCGTGCTGTTTTCTTTTCTCTCGCCTGTTTGTTTATTGTTCCAGCCAACCTGTCGTTGTTGTTGTTGTTGTTGTTGTTGTTGTAGCTGTAGCCACTGTTGTAGCTGCCGCAGCAGCAGCAGCAGCAGCTTCCTGTCTTTGTTGCGCCGGTAATCGCTCGCGGACACGCGGGTGCTGAACTCTGCACCTGCGTCACGCGGCGTTCCACTCCACGGGTCACACTGAGCCCGCGGGACACACGCGCGCTCTCTCTCTCTCGCGCTCTCTCTCTCGCTCTCTCTCTCTCTCTCTGTACTTTTCTCTGTGTCTCTCGCGCTCCCCCGTCATTAGCACACCGGCGGTAGATCCCCACCGCAGAAGCGGGCCCGCGAGGCACGATTCTATTCCCCCTGCGCGCGTGCGAGAGAGAGAAGCCTCTCAGAAACGAGGGGCCTCACTGGCCGGAAAATGCAGCCAATTATCTCCCTGGAATAAGACAGTATCCATCATAGTGTGTGTGTGTGTGTGTGTGTGTGTGTGTGTGTGTGTGTTCATTTCAGAGGCATTGCAATATAGCCCATAGACTCCAGGCTACTGATATTTTAAACCTTAAGAGCTATTAAAGTATTAATACATTATTATTATTATTATTATTATTATTATTTGGAGTTTTAATACATGTCAGGCTATTTAACTCTTTCAGTACATCGCCATCATTTAGCAATTGATTTGAACTCGGAGTGTGGTAAAGTGTGTAACTGTAAATATGTTCGTACGTGTGGAATATACTCATTGATACTGCATACAGTGGTGGTGGAAGAAGTACTCAGATATTTTACTTAAGTAAAAGTAGCAAGACCACTGTGTAAAAAAAAAAGAAGAAAAATACCAAAAGTACTTATTATGAGGAATGGCCCATTTCAGAAAAAAAAAAAAATACTGTATATATATATAATATCACTGGATTGTAATTAATGTTGCAACTTTTAGGTGAGGCTGACTACTATTGCCGGGTTGCTTAATCCATATTAATACATCACGATTTATTAGTTGATTTATATATGTTTTTTATTAATAATGTGAATCTGTGAAGTAACTAATGTTGTTAAATAAATGTAGTGGGGTAAAAAGTACAATATTGGCTTCCATAATGTTCAAGCAAAGAACAAGTACCTCAAAGTTGTACTTAGTTACTTTCCATTGACTGCATATAAGGACTTTTCCTTCAACATTATTACTTGTAACATTATTAAGGTAAAGCATCAGAAAACATGAATGACTCTCATTTAGTTCTGTCCATGTATTGTGCTGTTATTTCAGCGTGCGTGGCTTTTTAAAATAGATATCTGAAATACTAATTCTTGGTTCTGGTTTGTTATCGTTCCATGTTTTCACAATGATCAGAAATGTACTGTCTGCTGCAGTGAATAATTAGTCTTAGTTCAACAACGAAAAGTAAAATGAAAGTTAATGGTTTTCTTCAATGTTGTCGTCGACCCATTAATTCGATTTTAATGGGGCGGGGGGTTTTGTTTGTTTTTTTACACTGGTACCTAAACCAGTAAGACGTTTATGTTGCAATGAACCGACAGCAGTGAACTCACATTTCACTTAAATCCGAATGCCTTGCAAAGATACCTGGCCTGTGAATTTGACCCATCGCGTTGAGTACCACAGTGAATAACAGGATTAGTGTTGGGGTCAATCCAATTTCAGTCATCCAGAAAGTTGCATTTTCTTTTTGAATCCCCAACTATTTCCCTTACAGGTGTTCATTAATATTTCATGAAATAAATAAAGGTAAATGCCCTGACATCAGCTAATGAAGATTATGTTCAACATTTTGAATGGCTTGAACTGAAAGTGACTCTCACCCCCCCCCCCCCCACCCCCCTCCCCTCCAGAATTCCCCTGGAGAAAAGGCGCATGCTGCACACCTTGCATAATAAAACACATGGTTTATTATCAATGTGATAGAAATGAAATCACTGGACAATTAGAAGCATGTCTACCCATCATCAGCACCATGACAACAGCTCTATAAGAACAGAAAAACACTGGATGAGTCCTGCCCCCCCCCCCACTGCCGGCTCACAAAGGTCGAATCACAGATAAAATCCAAAATAGCTGGTGCACCTATTTACACAACCATCCATTTAAATTAATATAAATAAATATTTACACACATAAATTAAGACCCACCCTCCTCGTGCTTGTGTTAAGTAACCAGACAAACCTGTTTCACAGATAAAATGCTCATCACCCAGTCATACCCACAATGCTTTTTCTGTGTGAGGACAAACACAAGCGCACACTCACTCAGACACACACACACACACACACACACACACACACACACAATGTTGTTTGTTGGCTGCTCACAGCATCTCAGTCTCACAGGATGCAGGCAGGGGGAGCAAAATGGATGTAACACAGTAACCACCATGTCCTCAGGGGGATGAAAAGAACGTAACACAGATGAAAAATCCCTCTGTGCTCTCTGACATTGGCCCACGGGTGTCTTCCTCAGCCTTTTTCTCTCTACCAAGCCTTCCTCTTCCTCCTCCTCCTCCTCCTCCTCCTCCTCCTCCACCTCAGCCCTGTGTGTGGCAGGTCAGTGGCAGTGGTGTAAAGCTAGAAGTAACGGTGTAGCGCCTCTGTCTGTGTGTCTGCCTCCCGTCTGGCTCTTCCCGGCCATCGCTCCCCTTCTTCCCCTGCTTCATTTCCGCTGCTTCTCCTCTTTGTCGCCGGCCTTGTTGCCGCCGTCCCCGTGCCGGTTGTTGGGCGGGTTGTTGAGAAACATCTTGTCGAGTCCTTTGAGAGCCTCGGTGAGGTAGTTCTGGAGGGTGGTGAGCGCGGCGCAGATGGCGGGCGAGCCGAAGCCGTGCGTGATGAAGGAGAAGTGGGAGAGGCAGCTCTGGATGCCGGGCTCCAGAATGGGGCTGGGCCTTGAGTTGCCCAGGGGAGTCCTGTCCTGGGCCAGCAGGTCTGAGAACTCCTTACACAGCTGTCTGCAGGGGAGAGCGACACAACAACATGTCAGGAGGGAAGTCATCTTAGGGTTTCCCCAAATATAGTAAAACCACTGCTGATAGTGCATTTAGTGGCAGTATCTGTCATTTTAATGTTTTCCAAACATGAAAAATGCCTTATTCATAGTTTTTCTTCAAGTGTTATAAGTGGAAGGGCTGACACAGAGTTTTGACTCCAGGATATCAAAACTGCCACTGCTAACTGCTGCACCTGCTAATGCAACAAAACCAATGCTGTAATATAATCAAAGCGTCTCATTAAGTTGTCTGCAGTCAATATGTAAATGTCAATATCCAATTAGTGCTAAAATGTGTATCAATACTGATCCTGTCAGCAAAGCAGCACACAGCGCGTGCAACCTCTGCCGAGCTGAGATCCTCAGGAAAAGCACCCAAGTCTAACTGCCAGCATCTTACTGAGATGCCTCTGTGGTGAAACAAGGCAGGACAGAGAGGCCTTTTATTTTTCAGCATTTTGCAGCAATGCTACCTGAAACTCAATACAACCTATTAATATGAAAGTCTTTCAGAGCAGAGCAGCGAAAGGGATGCTGCAATCTCAGTTTCGTGGTGCTTTAACAGCACATTCGCTTCAAGCTGCATTTCAATGTATCTCTTATTTTTGGAATTT
This sequence comes from Enoplosus armatus, assembly GCF_043641665.1. Classification (NCBI taxonomy): domain Eukaryota; kingdom Metazoa; phylum Chordata; class Actinopteri; order Centrarchiformes; family Enoplosidae; genus Enoplosus; species Enoplosus armatus. The sequence goes on along the minus strand of NC_092198.1, from coordinate 18,247,820 downwards.
CATGTCCTGTGGAAAAACAACAGTGCAACATCTCTAACTTTGCACACTGCTTTCTGAATGTAGCACAGCACATATAAAAATGATGGCTGCAGTATTTTAGTGGCTCAAAAAGCGAAAGCAGTGATTCACCCAGGACAGTATTCTTGTTGAGGTGGGAAAGAGCATAAAGCAGCATTCAAACCAGCACTGAAACCCGGACTGATGAAATTCTTGCAGGTGGTTCAGCAGCTCCTGAAGAGACAGCATGACCCCACCCACCCATTCAATGGGAGGGCAAACTAAAGCGAAAGCTGGGTGCATCAGCGCTGTGCTAATCCTGACAACATTTAAAAATCAAAATCAGGATGTTTGTGTTTTTGACTCATTTTTCGTGTGTTTATAAAAGCCATTACAGGAGATGAGTATCTGTTAAATGCACAAAAACTGTTCAAAGAAATCGAACTTCCTTGTATCAGCCTGTATGACATAATACATCCCTAAGGAAAATATTCCCCCTGATACTTTTCCTTTTTAACCCCTTTATGTGATGTTCAGTGTATCCCAAGGCTTATTTTGCACTGAAGTGTAGCACACTTTCTTTCAGCCTTCCTCTGTTTACCTGTACCCGTTTACCTTTCATTTTCTGATTCCCACAATGCTTTTTGAAAAAAAAAAAAAAACCCACTCAGATAAAGAGCATGAACTTGATGCAATCAGCTGCTACAGAATACCTTTACCTGGTGGAGGTCTGATAGAGAGCAATAGAGGAGGAGCTTTCCAGTTGAAAGTACTGAGAGTATTTAACATGTCTTCTGGCATACTGAGGCTGCTGTCTGTGAATCTGTGCTCATTTTTTGGGTGAAAGTTCCTCCAAAATCTAGCTCTCTTTCTTTGGTTCTTCGGGCCTGACACTAGTGAACATTTTTCTGCTTGACGATCAGCCTCCGTTGGACATTCTCTCAACCTTAAACGCCTACTCACTATGGTGGCAAATTATCCTCAAGAATGAGAAAAATAGTCACTACCACAATACTTAAACAAGCAAGCAGAAATACAACGCTAATACCAGTAGCACGTATTTGAACATTGCGCCAAAACACAAGCTCTTGATGGTTTTTTTTTTAAATGAAGTGAAACTAATGCCAGAGCGAGACAGTTGTGTGGTTTGAGGCCTCCACATTAAGAGCAAATCTTTAACCGTTAACATGTGTAATTTGAGACAAGAGGTCCCCAAATGAATCTTCGTTTTTCACTACAGATTTAATGCAAAAATGCACCAGTAAAAAAAATAAAAGATAAAAAATCACATCTTCATCTTGTTCTTCTTGTTAAATTTCAGCAAATCATCCTCTGATTTTAGGCCCACATTTCATATTCAAGAGACCTCTCTCTTTCTCCCTCTCTTGGATTTGTACTTGCACGCCCCATGCACACACACACACACACACACACACACACACACACACACCCTGTAAGCGGCCTAAGGGCAGAGCTCCAGCAAATGAGTGACAGGCTGTGCAGGCCGAGCCCAGCTGGGGTTAGGGGAGTAGAGAGGAGAAGCCGCCACCCTGGGCTACACTCAAGGCTCTCGCTGTTGTTTTCTGACGACTTGAAACACTTCACTGCTAAATAATGAATTTCTAACAGGCAGCACCGACACACAGTATTGGAACAGGTTTGAATCTGAGCATCAAACATCCACCATTGAAACACACCGTGTACATACTGAGTACGTTGGGATGCACACACACACACACACACAGGCAGATGGTTTATGCAGTGCAGGCCAGCAGACAGCACTATACATGCCTCCTGAAGGGATCTTTGTTACAGAGTTTACAGCTCTGCTTGCAACCTTTTTGTCTAGAAATCCCACGTTCATGAACTTGGAATAGGACTACTCATTAATTGGTGGAGGGCTGTTTTTGTTCATCGTGAAAATGGGCAAACGTCCAAAGTAGTTCCGTGATTGAATCCACATTTATCGCCTCTGCTGGTTTCTGTAAAGAAAATCTGTGTTGCTCGGCCGCTAGAGGTAATCAGAACATCCTGGATTCAATCCCACAGTTTAACGGCCATAAAAATGGATTAATATAAGTAACTTTTACGAGGAGCACCAGTAAAGTGGATCGCTTTTAAGGCCAGAAGCAGAGGTCAAACATACACTAGCAACCTCAGAGCCCGTATTTTATAATGTCTGTGAGCTGTATAGGCCACGTTTAAGTGTCCAGCATCAAGTAAGGTTCCATCTATGCTTGAGCTAAAGGTTATTCTGTGAAATGAACCGCTTGTAAGGATGCTAAATTGTGCAGTTGCATACAAAGTGATGAAATCGCATTTCACATCTTGTCGTGATATTAAAAAAATATATATATTCATATTATAATCAAAAGGTGAAAATGGAAGGCCTTGCTATTTTTGTTTCGTCATTATGTTCTTGACTTTAATGCGTATTTCTGCTCATTTCTTAAACAGTCGAATTTTATTTAACTGCCCTAATTTTACAGGTTATTACAGGTTAGATCCATATCGAGTCCGATGCGTATCTCACTCTCCTTTTTAAAATGTCAATGCCACGTTCACTGTGTGTGTGTGTGTGTGAGATCTGGAGTAAAGCACAGATGATAGCAGAGGTTTGCACCCTCAGGGGGTCTTAAAGAGGGGCTATAGAGGCCCCAGGAAAATGAGTTTGATTTCACAATAATTTCATTCATCAGAAATGCACCTACCAGCGAAAGAAGATATCTCCCCCTGTATGTGTTACGGTTATATTCTTCGAATCAACAGCCCACACAAACCTTTCCAAATGACACCCTGGCACTGTAAACCTTCTGAGCCATAAATGTGACTGTTTTGGATCTTTTTTGAGATTTCTGTTTTAGGACAGCGTGAACTCGAAATACCTTGTTTTCTTGTCCAAGCCCTTTGCTCTGACGTACCTCTGTGCTGACGGGCAGAGAGTGTTGCATGTGTACCAGGACCCTGACCTTTGTGCTCCCTGTTTTCCACGATGCTCTGCTCTGGCTGAATGTGTCTGAATACCCAAATTCCTCATTCAACAACAGCTGTAGTCACCGGCTATGATCTCATTACCACCGGTGTCTCCCTGTGTGCTACACTGCAGACGTGCATTATATACCCTCTTCTGTGGCAGAAAACACCCTGTAAAGACTGTGAGGGAGCGGAATCTAATCAAACGCTCCATCAAACTCACTTTGTCGCCAGCAGCATGTTTTTCCGCGTGTGCAGCTCGTTGGGGTCCGCGTGCTGCCGGTTGAGGTACTCGCTCACGGCTTTGGTGGGAAACTCCGTCTCGCAGATGTAACCGAAATCCCGGGCCAGGTGGACTGCTTCACCTGGGGGGGGGCAACAATAAAAGAGGATGTAAATATTTGACTCAGTAACAGATATGTTGACGAATTTCACTTCTGTTTCCCGGATGTACACACGTGTCAAATATGAGACGTTTATCTTTTTACGCACTAATTTTCCTCCGCCGTCGTCCTGTCCTCTCGGCTGACGCAAAAACACTAGAAACCGGTCCAATTCTCACTGTTTTATTGTGAAAACTGACGACAGGTGCCACATACTGGTTTTCATTATTACCAAAACGGAGGGGACTATTTTATTACGCTCTTTGCAGGCAACAGTGAACCCAGCATCCTCATTTAGACGCGTAAAGAACAAAAATAAAAAAAAAATCCAAAAAGTCTCAAAAATGTCCGACAAGTTGTCTGTTTTAAGTAGCAACATGGTTTTCTGAGTAGATCAGCAAATCCTGGGTTTGATTAAAATTGTTGAACTACTTTTCAAAAACATAAAATATGTGTATTCTCCTTATATATATTTTCAGGACAATGTTGCCTTAGTTGAAATCAGCAGATGATTTATGTGAAATATTACAGTGATAAACGAGGCCTGTACGGACAATATACAAGTTGTCATGGCCAAAACGCTGTTGTACATCGGGGTAGGCCCAAAGTGCAGCCTTTCATTCATTTGTAGTTTCATCTAATTGATTTAACCCCAGCCCTCCTCTCTCCACTCGCCCAAGATTGAATATTTATTTTCCCTGACGTTACTTTCTCGCAGCCATTTTATGAATTCGTCAAGCCTGTGAGGTCATGACCTTTGCTGTCCTATATATTTTGGCTGATTTTGGCAAATCATTGTGAAAAGGGGGTCTAAGATGCGAATGAAAAGTCTGGTTTCTATTCTGTTCCCAAGAGTAAAGAGTGCAATTCTGCAGTTTGTGTATTGATGGAGGTAAGAGCAGTAAATGGATCACCTTCTACAAGAGATGTTAGTAATGTGACGTTGGCAGCTTTGCGTCTTCCAGCAGGTAAATTGAGTCCAATCTTCTCCAGCTTTTCTCTCAGACATTTCCCACCGTTTTTGGACTTTGCTCTGTAGAAACAAAGGAAACGGGTGCACCTTTAAATAACATAGGGCACAAATGTTTGTTTTTATGATATGAAAAAAAAATATTATAATAATGAGCAATATTGGCTTCAGAGTTTGGGAACTTTATGAAACAGTATAGCTTCAGCTTCCAGTTTGTCTCCAGAGATGTTCTCACCGTTAAGTAGAATCTGGTGGTAAAGGCTTTTCATACATCTCAGGGTTTAATTAATAGATGCATATTTAACCAGCCACAAGCTTCCACACATGCAGAGTTGCGCCTGAACACCAGCGTCAACATGCTCTGAGGCTGCGGTCGTACCTTCTCAACACGCCCCCCAACAAGGAGGCGTTGAGGCACTCGGGCGGGGACAGTCTCCTCTGCACCTCCCCTACGGTCACTTTGTACTTGGAGGTGGAGCTGAGCAGAGACAGGCGGCCCGGTACCGAGCAGAACACCTCGTTTATGTTCACGGTGACTCCGCCGATCAGCCCGTCCTTGCCGAGCATCAGGGAGCCCATGTTCTTGTGCGGCATGGGAACTGGAAGAGGAAGGTTAGAGGCGGTGTGAGTGGTTCTCTTACGTAACACGTTGCTCAAATGCACAAGTTTGAAATGTTTACATCCCGTCTCTCTGTGCACCGCGCGCGCTCAGAGGGCGGCCCTGGCCTAATGAAGCGCCCACGCGCCGGGCATTTGCTGTTATTTAATGTCGCGCGACATTCTCATTACAATATTATCGATTGTTGATTGGCTCGCGCTCTCAAATCGCATTAACCACCCCCCATTCTTTCCTCCACGGCCGGTTTAACTCCCACCGGCGGCACTGGATGCTCCTTCATCCCGCGTGTTAATGCTCGCGCTAATGGCGTAAAAAAAAGAGGAAGCAGCCAGCCAGCCAGCCCCGTGCATGCATGCGTAGGGGCCAGTGCGAGGGGGTTTTTGATGGCTCCACGGGGGATAATACCGCAGATTAGCTCTAAACGAGCTCACGAGATCTCCGTGAGCGGTGCCATTTATTACAGCAGCGGCTTAAATGCCCCGCGGGGAGCTCAGTCACTCAACATCCCGTAACTAAATCACCGCACATCATCAGAGCGGCAGCATGGCAGCCTGTCAGCGACACACTGCCTGCCAGTCAATATACCGGGATCGTTAACCCGCTTGCGAACTCCTCATCCTGGATCTGCCTGCGTGGCCCGGGGAGCGACCTTTAACACCCTAAAACATGCACATATGTGGCGTCCGCTCCAGTTTAGGCCCAAGATCGGCCGTTTTATGGGTGAGACTGTAGTTCTACATACAATAAATCATATTTCATAGCACGCAAATAACTTATATAACGGTGCAAGGTGGCAACTATACTTATTTCCCCTTCAACAATCTCAAGAAAGAGTTCTGAATAAATTGCTCGCCATGTTATATATATATATTTCATCACATTGTGGCACTGATATGACTATTGGAAACATTACACAGAGCAGGCAGAGGTGTGTGTGTGTGTGTGTGTGTGTGTGTGTGTGTGTGTGTGTGTGTGTGTGTGTGTTCCTACCTTTCTTAATTACTGACTGATCCAGGATGTTCGTTCCATTGTCGTCAATGGTCTGTTAGAACCAAGATAAATACAAAACCATTACAGTCTGCTTCATACGAGAAGATCAGTCCTGTAATAACCCACTCAACGAGCATGTGAAACTTTTTAGTCTTTCACTCGATTTCAATCACACACACACACACACACACACACACACACACACACACACACACACACACACACAATCCTGCGGGAATAATTTCAGGTCTGGAAAAGCTTTCACTTGTTTGTCTCCACAGAGCAAACACATGCGGTTTACAATCCATCCCCTCTTTTATTCATTCCGACGTGGCTCACACAAGAAGCACCCATTTAAAGCCCCCATTCATCAATCTCATTCATCACCATGCGAGATAAATGCCTTGTTAAATAGACCTGGTGTTTCATCATTGCTGCACACTCGTGTATATATACAAAAAAAAAAAAAGAAAAGAAAAAAAAAAAAGAATTTGTTAAAACAAATTTTAAATGGGGTTAATAAATGCATGACACAGAGGCGGAAAGCCAGAAATGAGAAATTGTGGAGGTTAAATGGCAAACATTTCGTGATGGTTGAGCCCTGAGGGGAAACGAGAGGAAGATGAAATTCTACACAGCTGACTGTAAAGTCTATTTCAGTCTTTGGTCGCTTGCTTTGTATATTTTGCAGCAACCATGCTCATAAAAAAAAAAATAAATAAATAAAAAATCGACATCATCCTACAAAACAAAAACGACAGCCTTCAAAATCCATTCACCCACTGACAGCAATAGTGTTAGTATGCGTGGATATCATAATAATAATAATAAAAAAAAGAATAAAAACACTTGATATCATTTTGAAATTATTTTTTTTACACCAAATTGGACAGGGGTATTTTTCCACATATCAATTTAAATATATATTTAATTTATATAGGTTGCAGCCTCTTCTTCAGGCTGCTTTAAATATGTATTAATCATTATGGCAGGCGAATTTAAATTCTCACGAGCAACATTTGAGCTCCACGCAGCGATTTGTGAACCCCCCTGATATTCCGCATGTCAGCATCTTCTCGTTAAGGAAGATGTCTCAGGTCTGTGAGGACACTTTGTGTGGCTGTGGGCCTTTTTGCGTCCAGGCTACAGCTGCTGTGAGAGTCCAGCCCTGAGGGAGCTGCTCCGAGTTCACTGACCTTAACTCTGAAGGCACGGGGAACATGCGGAGACAATAAAGAGGACAACTGTCAACAATTGCCAATCCGTTTCCTCCACTACCGTTCTGTTTATTTATTCGTTTGAATGCAGTTGTAATATTTCACAACTAGGAAAAAGGCTTGCACATTAGTTCTATTTTGCAACTCAAAGGTTTACACACCTGCAGAGTTAATATATTTGTTTCAGCTCAACATAAAACGGTATATTCTGTAAATTATATGGTTAAATGCATATCTGTAATGCATATATTTTTACTGAGATAATATACAATAAATTGTAATAAAAGCGCAGTGCCAAAGTCTCTATTTTGTCCAACGGACCCCGGTGGTCCCTGACTTCCAGGCGGTCTGCAGTTTTATTCTCGGATATGTTTATTCCAATATTCTTAAAATCACTTTTCCAAAAACAAACAAAAACCAGAAAAAAAAGCAGAAAAAAAAGCACCAGAATTGGAACAGGAAATGTTTGACTCGCACTTTTACTTCTGTAAATCTCAGCTGTGATCTTAGACTCACCTGAACGTCCTCCATACCGTGCAGCCCGTGCAGCAGTCCGTCGCCCATACCGGGCTCCAGTCCCGGGTGAGCGGAGTGCAGCAGCACATCAGGCCGCCGCACGCCACCGTAGTCCCGCCGCGGGTCCAGCCCGGACAGCTGTGGCAGCGAGGCCC
>NC_092198.1:18205000-18235000 GCF_043641665.1 Enoplosus armatus | reverse complement strand
CCGTGATCTACATCATGTCTTAATGTGAAAAGTGTACCTGCAGGACAAAATGAAACAAAAACAAAGTCTCTTATTTAGTAAAAAAAGACTTGACGCCTCTGATCTGCTGTACTTGTACCCTCTCCTCAGTCTCACATGTGAACTGGCTCTAGGGACACAGATTTAGCGTCACAGTTTAATTCATTCCCTTCAAACCACCCCATGATTCCTCTCTGTGAGAAGGTGTGAAAGTGTGTGCAAACTGCTCCCCCTAGTGTCACAAGAGTGTACATGCATCCATCCATCGGCATGCTGTGAAAGAAATGTGTCACGTCTTCTTGCCCCATTGTCTCTAATTCAGAAGGCCTCAGTAAAGTCAAAGAGTAGCTTTTTGAATTGAAGAAAGGACATTTTAAAGTCAGTTATGTATGTATGTTAAGTATGTTATTAGATCTCTTTAGGAGGAAACACACTTTTGTGTGTGTGTGTGTGTGTGTGTGTGTGTGTGTGTGTGTGTGCATGCTTGAGTCTGAACTTGACATTTAGACCAGAAAATGACTGTCAGGAATTTTTTTTAAATGATTTAAAAGTCGAACTAGCTGCAGAATACGTTTTTGGGGGGTCTGGGCCGAGTTCAGATGTAGCAATCCTAAGTAAAACTCTCATACACTTATCCATGCTCTCATGTTGTCTGTATGTGTGTATACACTCCTGTGTATGTGTGTTTTCTCTGACATGGCTGCCATGGTTGAGCTCCTTTGATGTTTGATGCAACAACAAAAAAAAGAAAAATACCAGGCATGAATGTTTAAGAAGCACGGCTGTTCCTATGTTCTCTGGAATGACCCCCTGCCAAAGATTCACCCATCCCCTCTCTCTCTCTCTCTCTCTCTCACTCTCTCACTCTCACACTCACACTCACACTCACACACACACACACACACACACACACACATGGCAGGGCATATGACTGTCAGCAATGACAGATGTCCTGACAGTCTGGAAGTCTGGAGGCATGGTTGTGGTTGCTGTCCTGCAGGGGGTTTGACACACGATGTATCAGCATACATTACACACACATGTCACACTAATACTGCTCTATCTGCTTGCCTGCCTTTTGTTTGCAACCATCGCTACAAAAGAGCCGCATTCATCTTCAGCTTCCCTTTTACGGGGCTTTGAGTCGGGCGGAGGGTGGTATTTTCTTTGATTCCACCTGTTCTGGCCTCTTCTTTTTTTTGTTGTTGGCCGCACTGCCTGCAGCTCGCCTGTAAAGACCCTCATATGTCAGCCTTTGCATTTGCACAGGGTCAAGTGTGCTTAGACACCCTGTGTGCTTTGTGCCGTAATGCCTTCATTCACACTCATGCGATTGCATACTTTTACACCCAGAATCTTCCCAGAAGCATCACAGTTAAGGCTATTGTTGTTCAGGCAGGTGCTGAAGAACAGTGGAGAGTAATCCTTTTATTACTTTTTTTTGGCAGACTGAAAACAGAGGAAAATGACTTGAAGACTCACTAAATTAGAAAATTAGAAAATTACAAGATGATAAAGAGAACTGTAGCGTATTCATGCATATTACATCGACATCTTCCTTCAAAAGCCTGCAGAAGAAGGCCATGGATGTTGTTTAATTAGTATTTATTCTGATTTCAGAATAAATACAGCAGATGTTTTGACAATGGTTTATACATTTTGTTGTAGACATGAAGGGCTGAAAATGAGAAAATATGCATATATGTATATATATATATATTTCTTTTTTTTACTATTGTTTGAATATATATGCAGCATTTTGAATCTGGCTTATTTGACTTTGTGGCATCTGTTAAAGCTCATGAGGGTTGGACATAGTTTTATACTTGACACAATAAGAAAGACGGCATTCATTCATTCATTCATTCACCATTTATTACAACACCTTTTATATGTTTATGAGGGCTTCTTGTTCGGACCCTCTCCAGTCCGTGAGGTGTCACATTACGTTCTGAAGCGATGTGGACTTGAGCTGCAGTTCAGCTGTTGACCACTAGGTCGCGCTAGAGCACCACAGAAAAGAGGTGACGGTCAGAAAAGGAGGCAGAAACATGGAGACCTAAATTCAGCACTGACTTGATAAACCATCAGCATGAAACTGCATCTTAAACGTGAGTAATTGCTCATAAAGATGACTTAAGGAAAAAGACCCACGTTATTAGCTCAATTCTATATATTTTTGAATGTTTAAAATCTAAAACAGGCCTTTTCTTTTTCCAAAGAAGACATTTAGTAAGAAATGAATGACAGCTGAATTCCATTTAGTTGCTTCAGTTTCAGGGTCCTGCTATTGTGCACTGCTATTGTGGCCTACTGGGACACTAAATGGAACTGAGCCATCATTATTGAAATTTGTTTCATCTGTGCTTTTTTTCCTACAAAAACATCTCAAAGTGTCTGCTGGGGAAAAGGCCCACTAGTAAACATTTACAGGCTCAAGACGTCCCCTAACACAACAGAGGTAAACACCGGAAAAAGGTAGAATCTTTCAATCGGCACAAACACAGCTTCTTTATCAGTGCGTCCATGTCGGCAGACCACCAGGGGCCCCCTGCTTGATTTCAGGGGTTTGTTTGGTACAAATAAAAACCTTAATAATGTGATTGCTGTGACTAAATCTTATTTTTGCATTCAAAAACAAAACAGTAGTGTGGCCTCAAATAAAGCCAGAGACACGTCAACCAAACTCCATTACGCTACATCATTAAACGAACCGTAGCCCCCACATCCAGGTCCCTCTCAGGGTCGAACAAATGGAAGTAGCAGGGGTCGTCTTGCAGGTTTGAGTGTAATGCAGTAGCTTGTGTGTGTGTGTGTGTGTGTGTGTGTGTGTGTGTGTGTGTGTGTGTGTGTGGGTTGACAGAGAGTGACGGGGACAGTCAGGACGGCAGCTGAGGAGAAAAGGCCTTGAATGTTCCTGGGACTGAACGGGGATCAGGACAGAGGAGGAAGAGGTTTTAGCAGGGAGGCAGGGGAGGAGGAGGAGGGTTATAGCTTCAGAGGAGAGAGACTGGAGAGATGGGGGGCTTAGAAGTTAGCGGAGTTTGGTATTCGTGACTGTGGGGCTCAGTCAGCAGGAGTTATAGTCCCTCTGAGACCTCAGACTGTTTAATGCACTTCTATATCAATGGCAGTATTCATTGCATTACGTACATTTCCGTCCATTTGAAGACGTACATTTTTAGTGTGTGTCCTGGATGTTACACCTTACTCCCATGTATAAATATCTCCACTGCTTGGAAATGATTCATGACTTGAATTAGATTTAATCATAAATACACAATATTGCATACTACTGAAGGCTGAATGGGAGAATGGGGGGGGGGTGGGGGGGTGGTGGTGGTAAATATGCACTCTTGCTTAATGTGGTGATAACAGAGCGCCGCATTGTAACACAATCAATAGCCAGTGTGTGAATAATGCATCGGCGGCCCCCATCACATTATGCATTGCTGATGTCAAACTTGTGATTCACTCTTGTCCGCTTGTCAATTTACAGAAACTCACGGCGCGGGCAAATGAATCGATTTCGTTTTCCGGCTCATTTTGATCGAGCTGCTTATTATTCTGATGCGGGGTCAGCTGGGACGCCTTTCGCCGGGATTACATGTTTATCACACAAGTAATAACAAACAAAAGTGTGATTGAGTTGCGTTCTCCGAGTGGTATGTTTGCATCTGTGTGTGTGTGTGTGTGTGTGTGTGTGTGTGTGTGTGGGTGTATACAGTATGTTCATGCTTATTTGCTGCTGCTCATACCCTCCAGTGAGATGCAGCAACCATCAAAGAGCCAATTTAGAAAGCTGCTTTGCCTCATACACTTCACTCCGTTACATCTTCACACACGGCGGTTGAAATGCACGAGTTTGATTATATATCAGGCCGGTTCCTCCATATGATACCACTGAAGTTCCTCCCAGCAGCCCAGATTAAAAGGTGATTAAAATATGTAGTCTCTGGTAGGATCTGCCTGCATCCATATAATTCTGTAGCCTAGCAACTGTCAGAAATATGTACCCCTCATGTGCCCAAAGTGCTGAGTTCATGTCATATTGGACTTCCTGTCAATACAGGCTGCCGAGTGTAAACAACATTTCAATCAACCTCCTGGTGGTAAGAAGCAGGATGTGTGTGAATGTTTGGGCGGTCTCCATTTTCTTCAGCGTGGCCTCGTGGAGTGTTTCGTGACTTGCGGTTCGGGACTCCACCGCAGCCGAGAGCAAAAAGGTGTTAAATATCCAAATGATATGTTATGTTTGTGTTGCAATCTGCTGTTGCTTGGAAAAAGCTAAGCTGAGGTTAGTTTGACAGTTTTTCGTTTTAAGAGACGACTTTGGATCAAGACGTTCAACATCAACAGTAGTTGAACACCAAGTGGAAAAGCATATTAAGTAAGACTGCATTATCAAAGCAAAGCAGGGCCATCAGTTCATTGGATGAGGTTTCCGATGAATCGCTTAGTCTGTGAACTGTCGTTAAAAACAGTGAAAAATCACCAAGAGCAGAGGCGACATCTTCACTCTGCTTGTTTTGTCTGACCAAATCCTCACATTTGAGGCGCTGCAAACAGGGAGGGTTTGATATTTTTGTTTGCTGTCACAGAATAATTGTTTCAGCACTAAAATGTTGGCAAGTCGCAGTATGTGAAGGTGACTTTGGTTGCGTTGCGCAGGCTGTGCTTTGATTTAGTCATTTTGTGGGTTGAAACTGTCGCAGGTTTGCTTTGATCCTTTAGTTTGACATTGTATTGGACGGAAACACTATTGTTGAAGTGTACTGAAAGATACACTGCAGCTCTCAGTCCTCAAAAACACAAATCCCTCCATAAGAAGAGGCTGTAGATGTCATGGTGTTGCTCTTGTGCAATAATGCATTATTGTAAAAACTTAAAAAAAAAAAAAAACTAAAAAACACTTAAGGGTAAAACTGTACTTCACCATTTGTCATCATGCATTATTTTGGACATTTTGAAATGTATTAACCATGGTTCAGCTTTATCCCGGCATCATAAAACATTGACTGCATGTGTGTATATTTGGGGGATAACACCATCTGTCAAACACCAGACCAAACAATAACAGCAGACTGGGAATGCACTGGGATTCTGCGCCCATGTCACTCCCTCCCTTTGTATCACTGTCTTTACCACCTGAGGCTCATCGCCGGCGTTGATTCAGGTTGACAAACCGGCGCAGGCATCACTGTAAATGCATCCTGTCTGATTATGTATTTTTGTGTTCTGCAGTGAACGTGACCTCCTTTTTAAATGACTGGAATATTAAAGAGTAAACAGAACCTACAGAAGCCCGGATGGAGACGCCAGCAGGCAGCTGCTCCTCTCTCTGTTTTATCAGCAGGAATTATTAGCAGGAAAATCTGACAGAAGTTGCTCAAACTGAAAGAAAACACGCATGCTCGTGCACACAAAGTAGGCTTTAGAACTTTTCTCAAGGTGTAGCCTTTTTTTTCTCTCACAACATTAGAGAGGAACTCTGACTTTTTATAATTTTAACACTGTGAACCCATATGGATCATTCACACTCGCTGGCTTTGATCTATACTGCCTCTCTTTAGTCTCTGCTTGCTCTTTTGCCTCCTTCTGTGTGTATGTTTATATGTGGTGTGTGTGTATCTGTGTGTGTGTGTGTGTGTGTGTGTGCAGCAACATCTTAAAACCAGGGTAAATAGTAGAACACGTAGCAACTGTCTTTATTGAACACCAGCATTTTAGAAGGTAGGGATTTAACATATATATAGTTGAAAGCCTACAAGAAAAGTAATTTAAATATTTATATATATCTTTACAAATGTTCATGAGCGAGTCAGAGAGCTTGTGTCGGCTAAACTTGCGATCTGGGGAGTGTACAAAGATAGACATGCACAGGGAAGAGTAACGACGGCAACCGCAAAGTCACCTTTTACAAAATGGCTGAGTTGGACTTCTCCTCTCTCTCTCTCTCTTTATCTCTCCCACACACTGAGACACACACACACACACACACACACACACACACACACACCACAGTGTAGCCTAGCCCAGGCAGTGGCGCCAGTCTCACATCCAGAAACTCTTTTTCTCTGTCGCCCCCCCACATGGTAAACACACTGGTTGCTATGGCACTGACTGTATGGCGTAGAAATAAAGATCAGTCTGCTTGGTGGGGTTCAAGTGCTCACACAGGTACAGGGGAGGGTTGTAAAACAGACTGTGTGTGCATGTGTAAGGGTTTGGCTCAGGGTCGTGGTTTTTCCATTTAATCTGTTTAAAATGTTTGGAAAATGAAATGATTTCAATTCAGTCGACTGGAGATTTAAGCAAAACCCGAAGATTTCTCTTAATAATTCAGTTGAAATGAGCCTTCAGAGGACAAAAAGGCGTTTCACTTTTTGTATTGTTGCAGAAAATCCACACCTGAATTAGCTGGATTGAGATCAAATTGCCCAAAACCTTTATATGTGTGCGTGTGTGTGTGTGTGCGTGTGTGCGTGTGTGTGTGTGTGTGTGTGTGTGTGTATGCTGTGTTGGCAGTCACCACCCCTGTCCTGGAAACCTGTGATGTCAGCATGTCCATGTTTACTTCCTGTTTTCAGAATTAATAAATAAACAAATAAAGGTCTTGGATGAGCCTCAGCCGTCTCCATGGCGAGCCTCCTCCGTGTCATGACACACACACACACACACACACACACACACACACACAGAGCTAAACAGGATGTGTGATTTCCACACACACACACACACATCAGGATGTCTTGTTTGGGACTCTTCAGGTTAGTGTTACATTTCAACATAAGATAAATAAATGACAATAAATATGAAATGTCCCAAAGAAGACACAGTAATGCACGGGAAAGAACAAGTCCTTTCTGAGAGTGCACACACACACACACACACACACACACGCTCCTAAATGCAGCGCTCCAAGGCACGGGGACCGGGTGGGTGGGGGCTACTCAGTCTTTTCTGTTTTCCCGTCTTTGCTCTGGGGCTCGGCTGTTTTCCGGAGCTGCGTCTTTTCTGAACTGCTGTTGATCTGTTGGTCGGTCGGTCCGCTCGTTTTGCCGCTCGAGTTTTTGTCCAGGTAGTTGAGCATCTCACTCAGGACCGTCTGGAAGGTGCTGAGAGCTGCGCAGACCGCCGGCGTGCCGAACCCGTGAGTGATCAGACTGTCAGGGGGGAGGAGGGGGGGGGGGGGGGGGAGGAAACGGAACATCAGAACAGTGACAAACCTTTTGTTTCATTCAGGTGCAACGAGCAATTCAGAAATGAGTGGTACAGTTCCAGTCTTTACTGAAGTGGTCCAGATTCCATTTCTCTCTACAACTTCTAATCCTCCTAAAAGACTCTCTTTAGTCAGAGCAGAGTTTTAATGTCCTGGGATGTTCTAAACGCTGTGTCCACAATCATTCATGATGCAACTGAACACTGATTCGATTAGTGGAACGACACAAAAATATCTGGCTACCTATTCTGATCGCCTGTTAATTAAAAGTCATCTCTCAAGCAAGAGTTCTGAGTATTCCCTTGTTATAGCTTGTTGGTTATACGGATTTGCTGCTTTTCTTTGTCTAATGTGATAGTAAACTGCATATGTTTAGGTTTAGAACGGACTCATTCAAAGACTTCTCCTTGTGCTTGTTAATTGTGATGGCCATTTTTCCGCTATCTTCTATTCCATTTTATGAACTGATCCTGAAAATAATCATCAGTGAAATGCTGAAAATTAGCCTGTAAAAAAGAAAATCTTCTGAATCTCCTCCACCAGACTGCTCTCTTAATTCTACTTTTTCAGTTTCTACATGTGTTCTAAAACAAAGTTTACCCCACACTCAGTTACCCGCACACATCAGAATCACGAGGTTAATTAAAGCTAGTAAAGGCGTAGAAGTGCCACGAGACTGCGGGATAACAATAGATGACATGACAGAGAAACGGCCATAAGATCCGTTTGCTGATATGATCCTGGTTTGTCTGGAGATCCTCGGACAGAGCCAAATGTCTGGTCACCTCTCAGCCCGACCTTTTTACGCTGCTGTTCAATCTGCCACAACTGTGTTTACACGGCGGCGCTCGCATCTTATTCCTCTGCCCAGCACATCTCCCTTTGGAGGTTTGATAAAAAAACTTTGTATATTCTGCAAAGGATGACGCCATAGATGTGACATTTCTGCTAACAAGCCGCCGTTCCCTCCTCCTCTGTCGTTTGTGCCAAATAACAAACTGCACAGCTGCATCTTTTCGAAAATGGCAAAGCGGTCAGAGCCAAAAAAAAAAACGGAGAGCAGCCGGGCTCTGCAAGAAAACTGTCTGCACTCACTACTTTTAATTGTTTAGAGTGACTCCAGAAACAGAGAAGGCCATTCATTCTGTATGAAGAGCGTGTGTGTGTGTGTGTGTGTGTGTTACCTGAAATGTGTGAGGTGTCTCTGGATGTCCAGGTCCAGGATGGGGGTCGGTCTGGAGGAGCCCAGAGGAGAACGATCTTGGCTCAGTAAGTCCTGGAACTCCTTACAGATTTGCCTGACAGACAGAAGGAGGGAGGGAACGAGGGTTTACCATCTGTCTCCAACACACCCGTCGCAATTTCTGTCTTTTTCTTTTCTCTCTCTCTCTTTTTTTTTTCTTTTTTTCTTTCCTTTTCTTGCACCCATCCTCATCGTTTTGGATCAACGCACAGATAAAGTCATCCCCGGGAACGATTGAAGGAAACACTACACGCAGGAGCAAGGGCAAGTTCAACGTCAATCCAGAAACGAGCAAAACACTTTCACAACGGTGGTATCAGAAATTCTGTAAATGTAGAGTCAAAGTTGCTTTGCAGCATCGGTCCCGGCTGTCTTTTTGGATTTTATGCCGAGTCGAAATCATTGTCGGGATGACTTTATCGGAAAAAGAAAATCAACTTAGCTGGAGGACAGTAGAGCTGTTTCCCCTTCAGCACATTCAGTGCACAATGTGCCTAAACCTTAATTACATTTTCTCCATTGTCACACAAACCCAAAACAACCACAGGCTTTCTTGTTCTTGTTGTTTTTTTTTTATCAAACAATTGGTTTTAAAATGATGAATTTTTCTTCTTCTACTCTGGCATTGTTCGTGATTTTCACCTCCAACTTTAGACCTGGAGACAAACACTAACTCACCATGACGTCAGGTGAATTTCAGAATAAACCCTACTGTGTCTTGCTGAGACATTAAGCGAATCTGTTTAGCGTATTCAAAGTGTGTTCGCGTTCTCACTTTGTAGCCAGGACCATTTTCTTGCGGGCGCTGGTTTCTTTCGGCTCGCTGTGCTGCCTCGCCAAATGTTCCCCCACCGCCTTGCTGGGAAACTCTGTCTCGCAGGTGTAGCCAAAGTCCCTCGCCAGGTGGAGCGCCTCACCTGAGCACAGAACCAGGAAAAGGACTCATGAAGCTAAAGAGCTAAAAAGGATTCAGTGTGAACGCTGGCATATGAAATGGATGTGTCTGAATGTGTGACTTCAACATTGTGGAAGTTATCGGAAAGCATTTCTCCTCACCTTCCACCAGGGAGGTGAGCAGGGTGACGTTGGCAGCTTTCCTCCGTCCCGCCGGCAGGTTGAGGCCTAGGCGGTCTAATTTCTCGCGAAGACACCGGCCTCCGTTCTTAGACTTTGCTCTGTGGAAAAGTAAAATAACTTCACATCACACATTCCACATCATCACACCACTACATTTTATAAGACACAAAAAAGACAGAATATCTGGATCACGTCATCATCGCTGATCACCCCTTCATTTTTCACAGAACCAAAATCATTATTCTACAGAAAAGAAAAGTTGTTTTTTTAATTAAGTCTTGCAAGTAGGGATGGTAGAATATAGATTTGCTTTGATTTGACAAAGGCATAGAATTAAGCATAAAATCAAAGAGTGTAAAATTAAAACAACTCATTATGTATTGAGTGTGCTTTCTTTTTAGACACGGATATGGACGCATGTCCCCTTGAGTTTCCTCTTTCATTGTTTGAGCGTTTGTCTCGTCCCATACCCAAAGTGAGGAGAGGAACGACGGCCCCTGTCACTTCTTTATCTTTCATGTGAAATTTGTAAAAAAAAAACAAAAAAAACACATGTGCTTACTTCCTATCTGTTTAAATGTACTCAAAAAAAGAAGAAGCTCCTTTTGGGACGTTTTGATGAGAACGACTGCGGGTGTGTCCACGCAGAGGTCCCTGCGCAGCTTCACGCAGTACATTGGTTGTGGTTCTGATACTTCCAGCCAGCACAAATGTGAAAACGCAGCTCAGGTTCTCATCTGTTAGAGTAATGCCTGTGTTGTCGATGTGATTCATTCTGCTCCAGATGAGGATCAACACCTCTATTTTGTTTTACTTTGTTGATGCCTCATCTTGTAGGACCAGCCATATTCTCTCTCTCTCTCTCTCTCTCTCTCTCTCTCTCTCTCTCTCCTCTTCCCCCCTTCCCTTTCTCTCTCTCCGCCTCATCAATAATACAACGCTGGCAACTCTTGCTTTCCTCTGGTTCCTCTGATCCTGGCATGCTTTGGCCTGGTCTCGCCTCCCTCTGGCTCCCTGGGCATGGCGGCGCGTGCAGCCCCGGCCCTCTTTCGCCTACAATAGTCTTTGTGGGCGCTACTGTACATCCTCTGTTTCATCCGAGGGCTGCACAGGCTCGGGCAACACTCTCCAACGTTCACCAGCCAGATTCATGCTCTTTCACACTCACATATTATTTTGTTAGAAGATACACAGGGGGTGGACAAAATAACTGAAACATTTTGATAACCCAATACAACCTAAACAGCCCTGCAGCTCCCTCTCTCGATGTTACATTTGTCCACAAGTTGTTGATTTATGAGGCTATATTTTTGTTATTATTGCACACTGCCAGGTGTATTATTTCTTCCACCCTTTCACTATTAAGCGTACACACTTTTCTTCTCGTATAACCCTGCTGTTTCAAGATGCACCCAGTGTTTTTAAGATTTTGTGTCTCTCATTCCCCAGGGATGATGTCGAAGCGTGAACAAGTCTCTGCAACAGCAAGATGAAATGTTCCTACGTGGAGCCATAATGCTGCAATAAGATGAGACGACATTTAAAGATTTACCATGTCAGCAGTACGAAAAGTACTTAAAAAACAGACAAGTCTTTAGTTTGATTTGTCTCTAAGTCAACAAATCAGTGCACTCTCTTCGATCACCCCCAGTTGCATTTAGATCCGTTAAAGAAGCTGCGGTGTGTGTGTGTGTGTGTGTGTGTGTTGTGCTGACCTGCGCAGTATGCCGCCCAGTAGGGAGGCGTTGAGGCACTCTGGTGGGGACAGTCTTCTTTTCACCTCTGCGATGGTGACTTTGTACTTGGAGGTGGAGCTGAGCAGCGACAGTCGGCCCGGTACCGAACAGAACAAATCTGTGGGGTTCACCACACATGTCCCCCCTGCACACAAAACACGACACACGCGTTAGAACAAGGTTCAGCGTGGACAAACGGCGCTGTTGCGTGGAGACACTGATTAGAGTTGTGCGTCCACATGATGCACAGTGAGCATGTCAGCCTTCAGGAAAACGGGCTGTTTGAAGTCATTCAATGGGCCAAAAAAGTGACCATCAAATGACTGCTGCATAATAAAGACTTGTGTCATAACACCGTTTATCAAACTAGATATTTTCATAGTAACTACTACTACTTTGATTCTTGAATAAGAAAAACAGCCCTGTTTCCACACATGGAGCTGTGCTAATGACCTGTTGGCTGTGTCTTATTTGAACATACAAGCTCCACCCATGTTTGAACTGCTATAGGAGTGAATAGATAGTGAAAACGATTTCTCTCATGACGCCAGGTGGAAATAATGCAGCACAACAGCGGAGCCATAAAACAAAGAAATTCTGGAGGTATCCAGCAGATTTATGAAATAATGGGGAGATGATTTTATCGATGTTCAGGTGCCACATGTAGCACCATGTGTACAACTGCAGGGTCTAATGATAGTGCAAAACATCATTTCACATGAATACTAGGCTTCCATAGAACTGTGGACCCAGGTTTTGGCACGTTTGGCACTGTGTGTCGATAATTGTTTGTTTTAGCAGTGCACAGATCGTAATGCAACAAACGTTTGTGTTATTTTGGGAGAGCACCTATGTAGCCACAAGCCTGAATATTTCAGGCTGGTTTATCATTGCGTTTTTTTTATTATTATAAATATTTAGTTGTCTTATGCCACCACCGACACCTCTACGCGTATTTAGTAATACTGATTTAGAAGTATATTAAAATAAAAAAAAAACAATACGCCAACAGCCAACACCCAGGTGTTCTGGATGTTCAGCTCCATTGTGTTGGCACTTAAACGTGCTGCCTGCAGATTTCTCTTGCCTCCACATGTATATGCAATATACAGCCACAAACAGCCATAATCTGAAGATGTATAGTTACACACGTATTTTTACATTACTGATTAGATGCTGATCAGTAAAGTATCAACAAAACAAAGAGGATTTTCTCAAGTTCTGCAAAGATAATAATAATAATATTAATAACAGCCTCTAGTGTGAGGGATATCTAATTTTAAAATGAATGCTGCAGGTTATGAGATAATTTTTTTTACTATGAGAGCTGCAAGAGCATTTTTCTTTACTTTCAGTGTAGATGCTTTGAGGATGAAAATCCATTTAGACCTTGAAAAGCCTCGACTCACAGACGTGTATGTATTGGTACAAAGAAAAGAGCTAATGCAAAAAAAAAACAACTATGTATCCAGTATTGGATTAACATGTTTCACAAAACAGTTAGAAACACGTTCTTTTGTAGAGAACGCTGACCCTTCATTGAATCCCACCTCAGGGGGCAAGTGTGCAGATATACATGGCACTACTCTGCACCTTTGTTTTTAGTTGGTGGCTTTAGCTGGGCGCAAACTTTGCATCTTAGGTGGAAGAATCACGTCCAAACAAAGAAACTGTCTGTGAGCAGAGCAAACAGGAAGTCTCTTGTCTCTTTTCAGGTGTAACAATGTAATGTGTCAGTGCAGCCGGTGTACAGTCTGCTGTTCACAGTGAGTGGAAACGTCCTGGTCTGCACAGGAAACATGCTCCTCATATACGCTTTTGTGTTATAACGTCAAAATCATTTATCAAACTTGATATTTTTATATTAAATACCCTTCTTTTTTTTCTTTTTTTTTTTATCTTTGTCCCTGTCCTTTGAAAACCAAAATGTCAACTTTTCATGAGATAAGAAAAACAGCTCCGTTTTCAGCTTTGTGACATCACATTTTTTCAGAGAATCCAACGGATTTTTAAATGGCCCATTTATCTTAAGAAGTAGGACAATTGTTTTAGCTGTAAACATAATACACGTTGAAATACAATTTTAATCAAAGCCTGAGCCAGAAAAGATTGAGACGCTCAGTCCACAGAAACACAAAGGATCAAGTATCTTCAATCACCACTGGCAGGATCAATGTGTTTTTCGCAGCTTCAATATTACATTCAGTTTTGTTTTTACTATATACATATATTTATATTTCTGTTTCAGCTCAATATTTGTCTGTATGTTAGAAACGCCTGCTGTAACCCCAGGAGGGGGGGGGGGGGAGAAACAAAACCTTCCTTTAATCACCTTCCACCAACCACCAAGTTGATTTCATTGTGGACTTGAGGCCCCTGCATGTGTGAATAAATGATAGTGGTTGTGATAGTGAAGGCCTCTTCCACATTATTAATTGCGTCTGAATCGGTGCTGCGGGTCCTCCTGGAATATATCGACTGCTCTGAGTAGGCCTGTTATGATTAAACTTTCACTTGAACTAACGTCCCGAGCAGCTGAAACGCAAGGTTTCTGTCTGATGTACTGTAGGCTATATTCTATTATTCATCCGCCTCATTATCAAATCTAACAGCAGGGTGTGTCGCTTTGTTATTGGGCCGTGCTGGATATGACGGAATGAAGGAAAAAGGGGGATGCCATTTAGGCCGAAGAGAACAACGCTGCGGGCGCACATTGGCTGCACACGCCAATCTTTTCCGGGGGCAACGTGGACAATTTGGCCACCAGCTAAGCCTCCTATATATATATGACCAACTGTAGCCTACATTTCTGCTCTGAACAACAACAACAAAAATATATATTATTCACCATCAGCTGAAATGTGCTACTTTGGCGTCATGTTTTGTGGCTTCAGAGACGCGTCGCCCAGGTTCAGCACCGTGGACAGCGCCTCGTGCCCGCAGCACAACTGTGACATCACAATGGTGTAGGTAACAAAAGCCTGTTGTAGTCCGGCGGGCAGGGCTTTGTACAGGGGCTGCATGGGACTTGTATTTCACTCAGGCAGCCACAAATGGACGATTGCAGGTCGAGGGAATCGATTGATAGCCTACTCGGACTCCTGTGTGTGTGTGTGTGTGTGTGTGCGTGTGTGCGTGTGTGTGTGTGCGCGTGTGAAGTCCGGCTCGTATGTGACACAAACCGGGCAGACCTGTCTGTCAGACTCACGCGCTCTGACAGGGGCGCGCGTCTCTGAAAGCCGCGGGTTCACATCATATTAATTCCCCTAAAAATGTTTTGATTCAAAGTAGTTTGTATTTTATGTTGCCAAGGGCAATCGAAAAGAGCTATTGCCGGTAGTGCAGTCAGTGGAGCGCGCGGGCCCAGAGGCGATAACGGTATTTAAGCAACGGAGAGTAGCCTCGGGCTGCGGCGCGAGCGGCGGGCGGGATCACACGCGGAATCAAGCGCCTTTTACGAGTTTGCCACGAAAATTAAAGAAAAAGAGACACGGGCCAAATGTCATTCTCCTCATATTCTAACAACAATGTTTAGAGCTCCAGAAAAGAAAAAAAAAAAAGCCCGCCAATGTCTTGACAGAAAAGAGAGAGAGAGAGAGAGAGAGAGAGGCGCGTGCAGGGGCTGTAGTGGCGGGGGCGCGCGCCTGACAGATTGATCCGCGAGGCCGCTGTTCGAGCTGAGCGGGAAAAGGGATGGCAGGGTGATTAAAAACACAGACGACTCCTCCTAAGTAGGATCCGCGTTTCTTGAGTGATTTTCTTTTGAAAAAAGGTTGTGTGAATATTCATGCCGCCAAAGCCGCAGTCAGAAAGAACAACATTAATATGATCTCGGCTGAATCCGGGGGCCCCCGCTCCGCATTAGCATATCAAAGCGTCCGCCCGAGGCGAGAGAAGCTATCGATACGGGAGCGGGAGGTAAAGCAAAGATTATTGGTTGTGATGGTTGCAGCGGCTGAGCTCAGGGCCAAATACGGCGCACCATTAACCGAAAGTGATAGCGAAGGGATTCCCGCGTCAATCCGCGAGAAAAGCCCCAACACCTAGGCAGAGCTGATGAAAAATTAAACCCGAGACACAGCCTTCCTTTCTCTGTGTGGAAAACTGCACGCAGTCCCGACTAAAAGGGAAGAAAAACAACAACAACAACAACTACAACAACAACAACAACAACAACAACAACACAGGAGCAGGTTTTGATGGACCAAAAGCAGATCCACAGCGCGTTCAAACCCAGACTCGTGAGGAAATTGGCTGCTCTGCTATGTGTTGATGCGGGTCGAGTCCACGTCCGCATCCGCATCCTCGCCCCCCCCCCCCCCCTCCCCCTTGGACTGCCTGCACGAGCCAGTCTTTCAAAGCTATAGGAGTCATTCATGCTGTCTGCGATTAAACATGCAGATACACGCAAGAGACAACAATTACTGCACCCGAAGACCATCACTACTCCTCTGGTACGGTTTAACACCACAGCCCACATATAAATACATGAAAGAAAAACAAGACTCAAATAAAATAGAATTTGCCCGGAAGCAATCAAATGCTTGGTGAGAACAGCTAAACGAAAATGCAATCCTTGATTGCACCTTCATTTTCTAATATATGAAAGTTGCGCGCCATATTAATCAAGCTCGTTTGCAATAGACATTAAAGACCCATCGTTTAATTTGTGGGCCATTCACTTGTTAAATTCAACGTTGTGACGCCATGAATTATATTACAGAGTCTGCACAATTCCTAATATAGGATACTAAAAAAATCCAGGTTGTGGCGTAAATACTTGGGCTGTTCCTTGCACTGATATCCGCCTTTTCCTGTTTTGCTTTTATTGCAAAAGAGAGATAAGACCGTCAGCGGCAGCGTTTGCAGGGGATCATGATGCATTTATGATCTCAAAACAAACGTGGATTTTTACGTTAAATTGGTGAAAACGAAGGCGAAGAAGTGTCCGCCTACGGGTTTGACTTCAAAAAGGACGCGTGTGCCGTGACTGCTGCGTCAGAGGCTGCGACCCAAACTGCAGCAGGCCGGCGCTCCCAAATCACTGCCACGTTAATTCATCACTTTGTTGACATTTTAATTTCCTGGGAAAGAGTCAGAGAGCATGTTTCGAGTGGCTGGTTTAAAAAAAAAAAAAAAAAAGGGGGGGAGGCAGGTGTTGAGTGACAGTCCATTTCATACTGGAAGTGGGGAGCGCCGTGTCTGCGCCTGTACACCGTGTCAGCGTTTAAATAGGCGAGGAAATGGGGCCCGCTGCTGCTGTAACGCGTTGACAGCAGACAAGAGGGGAGTGTCCCGCCTGTTTTTGTCTGTCTGCTTCGCTGTCTCGCCGCGAGTGTTCACGGGCCCTCCGGTGCAACAGCGATAGAGAGTTTAAAAAAAAAAAAAAACAACAACAACAACAAAAAACAAAACAAAACGGGGCCTTACCTCTCCGGATGACGCCCCCTTGGCCGTTCAGCACGAGCCCACACTGCGCTTCCACGGAGCCCTGCGGAGACACGCACTCATTAGCACGAGCAGGGGAGGTGAAATCACTTCACCCACATTCTTTCCACCGCTGGAGCACAGTTTACCCAGCTGTCAGGCTCCAGCAGCACCACCAGCACCACCAGCAGCAGCTGAACATTAATGGCGTTTCTCTCTCTCGTTTTTTCTTTCTTTCTTTCTTTTTTTTTCCCCGGGAGCTGATGCGGTGCTTTGAGGGCATCCAATTGAGGTGTTCATTCACGCTTTCACTGCTCACCACGCACAAAAACACCGAGCATTCGCCTTTGAAATAAACCTCGTGAAACCAAGACCGTACAATGAATGCGATGTCAGAAATCTGTGATTCGTATTTCATGATAATATCAGCTGATCTAGAGCGTGCGTTGTTTCATCTCCCGCACATCCTATGGCTCAGCAGTCCCATACCATTTAGCTGGGTGTCCACTTGACCCCCTTGCCATTCATGCTGGATTGCAGTATGAATGATTTGCTCCTCTCAGTTTGTGTCATTTGAATATTTTTTTTTTTACTCAGTATCATAAAGTCTGAAGAAAATAATTTCCCTGTAGCAGAATACGTTTATTTATTTATTTTTATTCTTTCCCCTACGCAATGAATCATCTCATGGCCCCTCAGGTGTATCGTGCGACCCCTTCTGCACGGTCCCGACCCACAGGTTGGGAAGCACTGCACATACGACGCTTTAAGTTTCTTCACAACGCCGTGAAGTTTTGGTTAATACTGGGCCCCGCTGCAGCCCTCCTTTGAACACGTTCCTAGTGGTGGAAGCCTTTTTTTGTTGGAAAGTGTGGACTACGTGACTTTGACGGGCTCTGAGTAAAAACCGAGGGCAGAGTGGAATAAAGGATGCGGCTCACGGCTCACGCAGGAGCGGGCTCCGTTGGAGCGGCTCCAGGCTGAGACGCGAGTGTCCGGAGGTGTGTGCTGCGGCCGCCAACCTGTTGTGGGACGGCTCTACGTTTCGCAGCGAGCGGTTGCACAAGGCCCGCATGTATGGGGGGACCTGTTACCGCCGCCATTTTGGTCCATATCACACTCGCGTGCTATCAACGATGTCATCAAGAAAGGAGAACACGCGCTTTTTTTTTTTTTATTCAGAAAACACTTAATCCCCCCTCGTGCGAGCCTCGAGGCCTGGCCCACGCAGAAGCCCCCTGATTAAAATAAACCTGGAAAAAAAAAGAAAAGGGGGGAGCTTGTCGTAGTTCTTTCTTAACCAGCTCCTGCTCTGTTCCTTTTCTTCCACTCCGAAGCTAAAGTGATTATAAAATCAATATACAAAACGCAGAGGTCTTGCATGAATTAGCTTAGTGACGGGGGAAAGGTGTGGCAGCTGCTTTTGTTCGGCATGAAAATCTCTTTAACGCGCTGAAAGATGCGACCGGGCTGCACGAGACCATAGGCGCATCTGTTCCGTTCATGCATCCGCCTCGTGCAAGGCTCAGGTTCACGAGCCGATCCTTTCTTTTTCCTCAATAAAAGGGTCAAACCTGTGCTCCTTTTATGTGCCCCCCCCCCCCAAAAAAAAAAAGAAGAAGAAGAAAAGCTTAGGGTAAATATAGTATTTGCTTTAACAACGATCGACTGTGAAAAAAACGCAGTACATTAAAATGAAATCAAGGCAACACGACGTCCTTATCCCTAAGATATTAATATTGCACTAATGTAGGTTAACAATAAATATTATGGAGAATAAAAAGCATAGTCTACTATTGCCGTCATCACGGAATTCAAATTATTACGTTTCACGCAGAACTCGCATTTAAAAAAAAAAAAAGAAAAAAAGTCCATAGTGGCAGAAAGAGCCATAAAAATAATAATGAAAAAAAAAATCATGCAGGTGATATTATAATTCCCTAGATTAGCTTTAATATTTCCGGACAATTCACGTTATTTTTTTATTTTTAAGCCCCACACCCTTTAAATAAAGCGCAAATCAAGTGAATTAAAATGAAACATAATTGTTGCTATAAAGATAATAAACAAATCTGATTACTCCTCAGATGCAATTATATATCGTGTCATTAAAATACTGTAACTGTTGTGGTTATTTCTACAATTTAAACATAGTGTAAATATTAGGATACTTTCAGCGTGATGCCATTTAAAAAGAGAAAAAAAGAAGAAGCTTGACACTTGATGGAGCCGAACTTGAGTGGAGTTGGTAAATAGTTAACGTGACTGAAATGATGTGTCGCCGTCTTAAATTGTGTTTAACCAGAGGCGCGTTTTAACCAGCTCAGATGTCGCTGCATAAGCAACAAAGTTGATTGACGCTAAGTCGGTAATTGGATAAACTACGGTGCTTTATGGCGCTCGAGCTGGGCATTGTGCCCTCAACCCCGATCCGTTAATCCGCCCTTTACCGGAGAATAGAGCAACCAGCGGCTTTTCTTTGCCTCAACAGACAGCCGGACACACACTCACTCACACACACACACACACACACACACACACACTCTCTCACGCACACACACTCTCTCTCACGCACACACACACACACACACAAGAACCGTGCGAATGCGTTTTCATCTCGATTTCTTTAAGTCGAAAAGAATTATTATGTAAAATATGGGGTCACGTGTGTCTGTGGAAAAGCGACAATGGGACCGTATAGACTGCCAGTCAATTAACCTTCAGAGAGCAGGCCCGCCTCTTTCAGGGCCGCCGCCTGCACTTGACATTTACACTCACGTTTGTGCTTCGGCGACAAAAGTCATCTCAAGAAGATGTCCAATATTATTTTAGTCCAAAGTAGGACGGAGTTCATGCGGCATTGGGGGGGGGACAGCCTACAGGCCACATGTAATGCGGCCCTGTCAGTGTCAGAGACAGCAGACAGATGAAGCAGACAGGCAGACAGGCAGACAGGCAGACAGACAGACATCTGGCGCTGTCTTTCTGTTCAATATTTTTGGAATTGCTGTGTTGCTGGTACAATAGAGGGAGGAGAGGGGGGTTGGCAGGGGGCGGGGGGGGGGGGGGGTTCAATAGTAGGCCAGTGGGGCAGGGATACTGGGCCTTGTGGCAGCTCTAAGGGTCTATTATCCTATCTTATGGAGCAGTGTTAGTAAACCAGAGCTGAGAAGCCGAGGGAAAGGAAAGAGGGTGCATTAAGGTGGAGTTGGATCTTAGGCCTTGAGGTGGTGTGAGACTGTGAATTAGCGGGGGTGGGGTGGGAGGGGTGGGGGGGGGGGGAGTGATGGAGGCCGCCGGTACCTGCAGGTCGTCTGACGCGGACGAAGGGAGACCCAGGCCGGCGCCGGGCAGCAGCCTCTGGTCCGGGTGGTGCATGCCGACGCCGTAGGCCTGGGAGCCGTGTGACGTCATCAGCGACAGGTCATGGCGCCGGTAAGCGTCGAGGCAGCCCAGCTCGCGCCGCTGCTGCTCGTCCAGGCAGGAGGACTTGAGGGCCGAGCGCGCGCTGTGCAGGTTGATGAAGTCGGCGGGCTCCCCGTGGTGGATCTGCTGGTAGTACTGGCCCGAGTGCAGCGAGTTCAGCCCGTAGGCCTCCGGGGCCACGGCCGGGTGGGAGTGCTGGAACTCGTAGTGGAAGGACTGGTGGTGGAGGGGCGTGTACTGGTGGTTGGCCGAGAAGTAGGGCGAGGCGAACTCCGTCCCCGCCGGCGCCGGGTAGGTGAGCGGGGAGGAAGAGGAGTAGGCGACCGAGGAGTTGGCCACGGACTCCAGGCACCCGAGCTGCATGAGGCGGTAGCTGTTTGATCCGTCGTGACGTATCTAAAAGATAATAAAGAGACGGGGAAATATATGAGCCGTGTCATTTAGCATCAGCCGGCGTCTCCTCTCTCTGCCTCCCAAACACACTCCAGAACACCCCTCACACACTCAAAGCGCCTTCTTTTTTTTTCCTCTCTCTTTTTTTTTTTTTTTTTCTCCCACTTTAAAAACCACCTGAAGGAGATGTCATTTCCACACGCCCGGGAGGGGAAACGAACGCACGGCAACAGGAGCCATCGGTATTCCCACCCCCCCCCCCCCCTCTCTCTCTCTCTCTCTCCCCTCCCTCCCTTTGGCATGCCTGTCACTCTCCTTGCAGCGTTTTAAAAGGCGTGCTGTTATATATTATTATTATTATTATTACCGAGCTGCTGGCAAATTTACTGTCCCGGCTCTCTCGCTCATTCCGGATGGGAGGTAAGCAGAGCGAGACACAGCGGAGTGTTCCGCCCTGTAATGTTCTAATCACACTGTTACCGGCTCACACACGCCGCCTCATTTGCTTCCGCACACTAATAAAAAAGCCCCGTTTTCACCGGCAGCCGCAGTGAGATGCACGACTCATTTCTTCCCTCCATTGCAAGTTATTTTTTTTTTTTTTCTCATCCGTGCGATACAGTAGATTCCAGTTGAGGGGACTTCTTGAGAGCCGGCGCGGTCTCGAAATGCCTCCGTAACTCAGTTTAAAGCCGACGGTGTTTCTTCCGCTGCACATTCGTCTGCGATTTCACGAATTAAAGGACGTTAAGTAAATAAATGAGCCTACCTCTGTATCGTGGACAAGTCCGGGGAAGGTCGCTGACATTGTGCTTTCTCCAGAGTAACCCGTGGTTGTTTTTTTTTTTCTCTCTCTCTCTCTCTCTCTCCCCCTCCTCTCTCTGGCCCGATCGAATAATAATAATAATAATAATAATAATAATAATAAAAAAAAATGCGTTAAAATCCTCAAAAAGCGAGAGAAATGGAAAAGTCCCCCCTCGCGCGCTCTCGGTAACGGCAGAAAGCTGGCGGAACGCGAGCGTCTCCCCTCTGCACGGACGGGGCTGGCTCACGGATTTTGTACTTGCAGGGTATTTCTCGGCTGATGTCGTAGGTCCCTTGGTAATATAGAAGTTTTGAAAATTAAGCATCAGCACTGAGGAATGGGAGGACAATAGACGGAGCGGAGCATCCCAGGAGACAAGGAATAAATATTGTATCTTCGCCTTAATAAGGAACCAAGCGCTTCTTTCAACATTTTCATCGCTTTTTGTGGACATTTTCCCTTTTTTTTTTTTCTTTTTTTTTTGTTGTTGACCCGTTTGTATTTTCACAAGGTCTTCTGCTCGGTTATTATTATTTAGTTTTTTTTCTTTTATCCACACCGGCTAAGTCGTTTTACAAAACAAAACAAAAATGTGCGGATTTTCAACGGAAATGTAAGTTTGCTTTGAAATATTATGAAGCTAATTTCGACATTTATCAACGGAATAAAAATGGCTTTTCGTGTTTCTCAGAACGAGCTGGCGAATGAATGTCTTTCGCTCCGATGAGGAGTTTCATTTGGAAACGGGGTGTTTTCGATGCTTCCTGCGCGCCTCACGGCTCCGGATACATTTATTATCATTATTGCTCTTATCTGGCGATTTTAATACGGCGGTGTTGACGGATTTCATAATGAAACCACATCACATACGTGTGCACACATTTCTCACTGGAGCTTCATTCGATGTAACCACAGCGGAATCGATGAAATATCACCTTTCAGAGAGTTTATGAATTAAAAAAGCTTTATTTAAAATAACATCAGTGATAGTAATTATTAGGACTTCAATTGCTTACTTTTTAGGACGCCAAATTAAATCCACAATGCTGCGTTTTTTTTTTCCTTTCTTTTTAGTTATTTCACAAAATAGCTTTTGACGAACATTATTTCTTTTTTTTCTCTTTTTTTTGGGGGGGGGGGGGGGTGTTACTGTGAGTGTTGCCTTTGTGAAGAACCGACTGAAGCACGAGACCTTTACTCTTTTCAAATAAGCATTGTATGTGTATATGTGACCAGAAGCGCGTGCATGGTTGAATCGAAGAATGGGGCGAGTGCTGCTTGAATATTATTATTATATTATTACCATTGGTTATTATTATTATTATTATTATTATTATTAGCCTGTATTTGGACAGGCAGATCATAACTGGGACTATTTTGTCGGTCAGTCGGTCAGTCTCGTGACCTGCCTTCTCTCTCTCTCTCTCTCTTCTTTCTGCCTTTCTCCTCGTGCTGTAACTCACCTGAGCACGCGCCCTCGGGGGTGGTCCTGCCCAGCTGAAGGGAGTCGTTGTAAAAGAAGATGATGAAGGACTTTTTGTTTGTTTGTTTCGTTGCTTGTTTCTATTTATATTGAATTAAATGATATAATCAGGTGGGAAAACCTCCTTTAACAAAGACAGTGAATTATTTGGTTGGCGTTTTATTGGATCGCGACACCGCACTGAAATAGTAACAGGTGCACAGAGCAAGGCAGGGAGAATGTAGCCTCTCTATGTTATCAGAGTGAATAAACAGCCTGCTCGCTGGTGCCTTGCCCTCAGGCCACCCGGGAAGCAGCAGACATACAAAGCGCGAAGGCAGAAGCCCAACGCTCCTGGCCACAGCCTGGAGAGGAGCGAAGAGAAGTGAAGGCGAGGGGAGGAGAGGAAGCTGAAGGAGGAGAGGAGTGTCTGTCAGATTTCCTGCCATTCAAAAACAAACCAGCACACTCACACACACACACACACACACACACACACAGAGACCAGCAGCTCTAACCCATAAACCCTAATCAGTCTTGTTGTGGATGTTTTGTTTTTTTCTTCTTCTCCTCCTGCTCAGCTGTAACTGTAACCAAAGCGACTCCCTGATATTATTAAAGTGCAGACTGTGACCGTGCTGACGCCGGGACGCCGGGATTGACTCTGCACTTTAATTAAGAAACTATTTCCCCTCCCATCTGTTACTGCATGCGTCTCTCTCTCTCTCTCTCTCTCTCTCTCTGTCCTAATGGGCCACAATTACAGTAATCATTTACTTGTCAATAACCATTTAGACTTGTTTTAAATATATATTAGAACATGTATGCTCTTTTCATTGTAGTTCTTATTGATTTTTCTTCATATGGGGCCATTTCTCTGACTGGAAATATAGTTTAAAAAGCATAAAAACGCCCCCCAAAGAAGCTTAAATATTCTACAAGATCTTCCTTTTCTTCTTGATCAGGACTGCTTAGCCTATAGTCTTGCACAGTCACATCTGGAGGGTGGGGGGGGGGGAGTCCTCACAGCAAACCGCCTTAAATAGCCTCCTTTAAAAACTTCTCAAGGCCTTTTATATTTTAATTAACCGTTACCGATTGTTTTGCCTCGGGGCTCGACGTGAAACCTCTGCACGACGAGACCGGTGAAGGCCGGTTGTCGCACGCCAGGTATTAAAAAACGAGAGAGAGAGAGAGAGAGAGAGAGAGAGGGAGAGGGAGAGGAAAGGGGGAGGAAACAGAAGAGGAGGAGGGATGAATGGGAAGGCCACCGGGCAAAGAGAGGTGGAGAGAGCGAGAGAGAGCTTTGGTGTCGGTTAAGGTACCTGAAGTGATCCTAACGTGACCACGTTTCTGTGACAGTTCTCTTATTTGGTATCAAGACAGATGCACGGTACATGGTTGCGGTCGTGGTGGCATATTAAGACACCAGGAGGGGCGCGTTGGTTTGATTTCAAACCGTGCTGACACGCAGGCCTTCAGTCGCATCATCATCATCATCATCATCATCAAGATTGGATCAAAGGTCTGACACGTACCTGAGAATGTGTCTCTGTAGGTCGGAGACAGAGCCAGGCTCAGGCAGGCGTTCACGAGTGACACCTGGCAGTCTAAAGTAAAAAACTTAAAGGCCCCCCCCCCTCAAACTCTGCACACTCCACTGGCCGGTGTCCCGACAGATCGCAGAGCGCAGGAGTGTGGTTTTATTCATGTGTGTCAGGAGGTTTTGGTGGTGAATAGTTGCCTGAGACAGACATTTATATACGTATGCAGGCCGCGTAGCCACCGTCGCCGCCAACCCGAGGCACCAGTTGCACGGTAGACGGTCCTAATAGGGCTTAATGCCGGCGAGTGGCCCCGCTTTACCGGGGGCTGGGAGCGCCGCACCAGATGCGCGCTGATCTTCGGACAGGAGCCAGTCCATCTGCCGCCTGACGAGGCAGGGAAAGGCCCGAAACCCCGCACAGCACAGCCCAGAGGCGAGAATTTAGAGCAGCCCCAAGGTTTCTGGATGGACCGCTGCTCCTGTAGAGAGAGATGGGGGGGGGGGGGGGATGTTGTCCTTTTATTTATGTTTTTTTATAGAGCAAGTGTCAGAAAATAAGACAGCATGGGAGAGGCAGAAGATTAGGGTTTGAGCTCATGTGGGCATTTTGCGCCCCTGTGGTAGGATACCTTGTGTTGCAAACGTGGCCTTTTATTATTTTAATTTCAAGAGGGTATTTGTAGAGATCTGAATCTGAAATGCCTGAACAGTCCTGTCAGGGAGAATTAGAGACCTCACCTCCCTCTAAAATCTTAAATGTGCTAATGCCTCTACTCACTCACTACCTCGGCCCCCAGTCCCATTCTCTTCCTATAATATTAGGAATTAAAAATAATGATAATAGATTTTTTTTTTAATTTTTTTTATTATATTAAGCAAAGGGACTTTAATGCAGCTCAGGGTTTAATCTTAAAAAAAAATCATCTCAAATCCAACATATTGTGTTTAAAATCCACCAGATTCACTTAAAACACAAAGTTCATACTGTTAAAAAAAAAACAAAAAAAAAACAAGAACCACATTTCCCATGTTAGACCAGGCGGGATGTCACCCCTCTTAGATTCACTATCAGCCCTGATTGGTTTAAATGGTTTATTAGAGGGCCACAACTTATTTATAATAGATCACTATATAGCCTGCAGTCATTTCGCCTATTATTACCAGTATAAACAGTAGCCTGATCCCCTTATAGGCTTTAAGGCTTCTTTAAGTATATTGTGTCAGATGTTATAACACTTATAACAAGTGCTGGTGCATTTAGAGGGTGTGGGGGTGGGGGGGGGGGGGGGGGGGGGCTATAGGCTAATGTTTATTTCCTTTTTCAGATTTTACTAATGTACACACACACACACACACACACACACACACACAGACAGAGACTGTGCAAGAAGTGAGTTTGTTTACAAACGTCTTCTTCATTAGTGTCTAATCATCTGCAGTCCGCAGTTAGAGGAAGAGCACGACTTAAAAAACCCCACAATGGTGTCTGCTGCCAGTCTATGTGCACATGTGTTGGCCTTGTTTATGAGTCTGTCCTGGCTTTAATCAGCCCCGGTCAGACACCACGGCCTCATATGGCCATGAGCGTCCGTTAACTCGGTGCTGTAGCCTATCTGAGTGTGTGTGTGTGTGTGTGTGTGTGCGTGGGCCCGCACCTTTCCAGCCAAAATAACGACTGGCATAATGAAGGCAACCATAACAAAACGGCCCAGAAGATGTTTGTCCTCCATCAACAGCAACACACACACACACACACACACACACACTCACACAAAAAAAAAGCAATTAAGAAAATGGTGTCTGACCTACATAAAGGATGCGCCTCGGAAGGAAGCACAGGTTAATATGCTAATATGGATCTGCTAATTGTGGGGATTTACTTGTCGGTTTGCGGAGGGGAGGGGGGGGGGGCCGGGGCGTCACTGCCTTGTTTAAGCCTTCAAGATTTGCAGCAAATTAATTTCTCCCCATGCAGAGTGCGTGAGGTGAGGAGAGCAGAGGAGGCAGGAAACAGGTGGTCGCTGTGAAGCGAAGTCCAGGCCGGCGGGGAGGAAGACATCCCAAATCTGGGGAGTGTTGGCGCCTTTTTTCTTTTTTTTCCTTTTTTTAACTGAGATCTATTTTCCTTCTTATGGATTAAAACAAGTCATATAAAATACATCTACGTCCTGTCAAGTGCGAGCATCGTGTTAATCATTACCGCCTCGGGGTGGTGACAACCCCCCCCCCCCCCACCCACACACACACACACACACACACACACACACACACACACAGAGCAGCAGGACGTTTAGGCTACTTCAAGGACCCTCCATCTCTCCAGGAAACAATACATATATATTTTTTAAAAAGAGTCCCTAAATGCAGGAATAAGGTGGTGGCGCGGGGAGCGGCCCCGTCATGGCGGGGAGAGCCCACCACCCGGGTATCATCGCCGGTTTGTGTTGTCAATTAGCGTGTTTAAGTGTTGTTCTTTGTTGCTGTAATTACTCCTGAAGTCAACTCGGAGGTTCAGTCCCGGGCAGACACGTGTCAGCTGCTGCAGCAAACTCTAAAGAAAAGGCCAATCTGCTGCCAACGGACAGTCACTCACCAGCATGTTGGAGACATGTAATCCTTGGGCCCGATGATAAACGAATGATAAACAAAACAAGCCCTGCGCTTTTAAAGCAGCCCCCCCTCACCCACCCACCCCTCACTTTTTTTGTTTTGTTGTGTTATTGTGAAAATTGGAAAAAAAAAAAAAAAAAAAAGTTTTCCTCCTTTCTTTTCATTTCTTTCTCTTTAACATTTCTAAAGCTGAATTATATCCCGTCAAAATCTATATTTTTCTGTCAAAAGAGCTGCAGAGGAAAACTAAAAAAAACAAAAAAAACGTATATGTTTTTTAAAACATTGCTGTAAAAGCAAAGTGAGCGGCCGTTACCACGTCGTCCGTTGAGGCTTTTCTTCCTCCATTCGATCAATGAATGGCCCCCGTACGGTGAACGGTCAACAATATTATTAAATAGACGATTACAGCCATCAACTCGGCCATAACCGATGCTCTAAAATTGATCTCTGAAACTGAACTTCGGCAGCTGTTAGATCAGTGAGCCTGCTGCGTGTGTGTTTGTGCGCGTCGATCGATGTTCATTAACTTCTCTTTTCAAGAGTTTCTGAAGTGCTCCTGAAGATCACACGAAAGCCAAAAGTCTTTTGACTATTTCCCATCCAGCTTCTTTTTTTTTTTTTTTTTTTTTTGCTAATGCACAGATGGGAGGAAAGAGCAAAATGTACTTTCAGATTTTCATCATCTCTTCCTCCACCTCCTCTTCCTCACTGCCCCCCCCCCCCCTCTCTCTCGACGTCTTGCAAACTACATGAGATGCAACAGGCAGTAAGGAGAAAAAAAAACCAAACAACTTTTATAACTTATGAATGAATCAATTATCTCTCTGGGCTCTGTTTGTTCAGACAGAGATGATGTATCTCAGTTGTGTGTGTGTGTGTGTGTGTGTGTGTGTCTGTGTGTGTGTGGGATTTCAGATGTTATATAAATACGTGTTAAGACAGATGGAATGATGGTGAACTGCACGTGTGGCTCCAGCCTCTAATGGAGGCTTCCTCCTGATTGGCGATGAGTTCAATGCCCAGAGTCAACTGGGTCTTTTGACTTTTTTTTGGGGCTTTATTCTCACTGCAGCCAGTTTCAGTGGATGTCAAACTTTACTCTCTAACGGAGGACTGTCATACATGTGCAGCGTAAATGGAGTTCAGATGTTACAGAACAACCTCAGCTGATGGGTTTGGCAGTAAATGTAGCTTCTTGCTGGTTGTGGATAGTTTCTTGGCGTGACTTTCGGCCGAGAATCTCTGGATATGAGGACTCCCAGGTTGTTTACTGGTTGTGGCCAGCTCAGCCGAAGAGTGCTTTCTTTCTTTTATTTGAATGATGTTCAGAGACCTGAAGAGGTCAAATCATCAGATGATGCACACGGTGAAAACAAAGATTAGCATTAACGTCATTTCGTGGAGCAGGTTGATGTTTTCTCTGCTCCCCTGGCCTCTTAGCCATCTTCTGACTGCTCTGTTTCATCTTGTGACCCCTTGAAATGTGGCTTTAAGGGCCGCTTTAACTAGGTGCCTCAGGTCTGTAAACATTAAAATGGTCTAAAATCAGACAAATTAAAACGAAATGGGCTTTTGCATACAACAAAACAAGCTTGAAGCTGTCTCATCTACCTCATTAAAGCTAAAAAGGTGCACAGTCTGCCCGTACAACCCCAGTTTGGTACAGTTGCAGGACAAAAAAACAGCAGCAGCAAAGCTCCTCCTCTGGACGTATATATCTAATGCATTTTCATCTGCAATGCTCCAGCGTGAAACGTCGAAACATGCTCTTTTACAGTGTTGTTGTTTTCATGCATGAAAGAGTGCTTCCCTTTTCTTTGCTGTTCTTGTCCCGGCCAGCAGAGTGCGCCGCCTTGGCAGTGCAGCCTGAGGGGAGATTAACCTGCGGGTCTCTGAGAAAAAGGATGGGGAACACACACACACACACACACACAGATTCACACCCTCTCTCACAAAGCTAGTACGTATACACATGCCAGGGAGGGGAGGGGGGGGGGCTACGCAGGTTCAATGACTTTGATCGTGTAATTCCTGTGTAATCTCTGTAATCTTTTAAAGCAGAGCCGTTTGAATGTATATTGTATGTGTGTGAGTGACGATGTGCGTAATGTACATCGGATTAACAAGATGAAGTAGAGGCCTAGACTACTGCTAAAAGAAAATCTTTAAGAATCAAAACGATCTGGCCAGTCGCTCTTACAGCTTTTCAATCCGGTACAGTTACAGATTCCGACCATAAAAAGTCCATAAAAAGTCCCCAGGAGAGGACCGCAGAACCAGAGGACAACATCTACATGTGCCATGAAGGCCTCCAGGCAGCACACTCAGACCCTGTTTTTCATTACCATAAAGTCCCATGAGATGTAAGTCACTGATGACGGCAAACTCAATCATTAAATGTGTTTGTGTGTGGAATAAATGCAAAAAAATAAATCCTGATCATGAGAACTTCAGCTTTGTGTGTGTTGCCTTTCTATTGTGAGAAATTGCATACACACACACACACACACACACACACACACACAACATCAATTTCTATTCTAGCTGTTGCTTCCAGAGTGGCCTTCCGATGACGGACACCACTCAGCATTACACAGAAGGAAGTGAACTCCTTTTAACAGACACTCCATCGCTTTGAGGGTCAAACACACCCTGTAGACTTGAACAGCGGTTGTGAAAAGTTTTGTTCATGTCTTATGCGGATGTGTGTTTTTTTTTAACCTGGGCGTCGGGGGAGAAGTGTCCACACAACATGCAATATGTACGTTTTGTACAGCTTTCTCTTCTTTCACAGTTGTTCCATTTTGCACATTATAATAACAATAGCAAAGGTTAGATCCATTGAAATTATACCACAGCAATTGTACAAAGACATCCACAGAAACTTATCAAACTACCACAATCCCTTTCAGCTGTCTCTCTAAATGCTCAGTATCTTCTGAACACTCAGCCTCCCACAGAAGGAGCCAGCTAATAAACTACAGCAGGGATCACGACCAGAGAATGAACCACAGATGGGCTTAGTCAGG